>NC_056732.1:714651463-714772986 GCF_019279795.1 Protopterus annectens | reverse complement strand
ACTACTTGTACTGATGTCCATTTTCAAGATGATTTTTGCCCAATTCAGGAATGTTTATTATAGGGAAATAGGGCTGGGGCATTTCCATGATATGTATAGTCTTGTTCAAAGTTTTTTTTTTTAATTTGTTAAGCAGGAAGCCCCACTGGGCATAACTTTCCCTTTTCAGGGGCAACCCAGGAGCATTCTCTGTTCACATGGAGGTGGAAGGAATCAAATCCTAAGCCCTTAACTATAGGAAGCAGCTCATTAATAGCTCAGAACCACTGACATCACTGATGCTGAAAGGCTTGATACTGAGTAAAACACTGACACTGATGACAAGGTTAATGCTAACATTGATTACAGCACCCCAACATTCAGCATTTATGCTGAGATCATCAGCATCAGTAACACTATTATTGGCAAGGCCAATCTATCATATTGCTGAAATCATCAATATTGATGCTTGTATATACAGTGTTAAGCCATGGTCCAGTGCCAAATCAGGTGCCATAGGAATCAATGATGGCAACCTCATGGTCAGTAGCTGGTGGAAAAACTACGACACTGGAGATGACACATTAGAGATAAGTGATATAGTCTGGAGGAAAAGTCCATCCAGTTACAGATGGGGTAGGATCCAGAACAATAGCCTCTCCCAGTCTGTCATGGTTTAAGACAAGAAGGGCAGAGGAAAGGATAACCTTAAGCATAGCTTTCCTAGAAGTCTGATACTGAGAGGAAGTCTCTTCAGTTCACACTTAACAACTATAACAGTTTGCAGTTTTAAAGTTTCAAAATGTCCATGATCTTTGTTACTTTAGTTAGTGGTTGTGTCATAGCAGAATGAAGAGGAGATCCGAGGAAAGACAGTGCAGGAGAGCATTTTCTTAACTTTAGAAAAGGTGGAGAAAGATGAAGCTCCCTGAGCTAAAGACAGAAAACTCTTAGCAGATTTGGAGGAAGAAAAGTAAGACAATCCTGAGGGCTTATCATAATGTGTCTTGGTCACAAGAAACTTCTCAATCATGTGAATGCGAAGAAGGTCTTTGTACTGCTGTAGAATGGAATGATTGAAATCTTGCAAAGACGGAACTGCTGAAAATCATGAGATTCCCACAAACAACAAATGCACTGCATGTGCATCTCATTGGGTGATTTTGGAAACAGTTTTTTCTTTAAATGAATAGTTGGTAATGGGCTTAGGCCCAAAGTGAGGGAAGAGTACAAATAACAGTTAGACAAAAAGTATCAAATTTATGCAAAAAGAAAAAATGAAGAAATTTTTGAAAAAGAAATACATGTTTTTACTCACAAACATGATTTTTTTGGAAACTGGAAGATGGCTGCACACTGATCAACAGCTTAATTTCAGCTCACCCAGTGCAAAATGAAAAACTGAGAAAACACATACCACTGAAATTGCAATTTTGGGTAAAATTCATTTACTGGATAATAAGTACACTGCCTGGATGCAAGCAAATAAAAAATTTAGAGAACCTGAAAGAAAGAAAATCCATCAGAAAAGATGAAGAGAAACTACTGGGTGGGAAGAATCCTGTAGTTGTTCAGGAAAAAGCAGTCCATGCTTCAGTTTTGATACAAGAGATGACTTCCAGTAATTTAGAGGAAAAATAAATCAAATGTACTCAGATGTGACTAAAATAAACTAAACATTGAAGGCATATATCAACTCAAATAAGAAAACTCTAGAAAAAAATAGAAGATTCAATTAGCTATTTAGATGAACTGATATAACTGCAAAAATCAGCGGCTGAAATGAAGAAAAGACTGGCTGAGTATAAGGCTTCTCAAGAAGAGCTGTTTAAAAATAGTCGAGTTAGAAGACAGGGTGAACAAAGAAAACCCGAGATTTTCTGCTGTACCAAAGAAACTGGAATAAACAGACTGTATTAATTTCATGACTCACAAATAAGCAACTGGAGTGGTGTTCTACAGCAAGATCTGTTAAACTGAAAGGGCACATTGAGTGTATGCTCCAACCATGGACATTAGAAAGCAGCCAAGACCTATATTAGTAAAAATGCAATCATACCAGCAGAAAAAGTTGATCGTGATAAAACTGTGGAAGAAAGGAAAAATATTAATAATTGCAGAGTGCTTGTGGAAAATTATTATTCAGCTTACACCAGGCAGAAGTGAAGGAATTTTAACCCAGCAATCATGGAATGTTAAGAGGCAGGTGTGAGATTCAAGCTGCTGTATTCATCTGTCTTCAGAATATTTGTTCTTGGGGGATCAAAGACATTTTTGAGTACAGAAAAGGTTAAGGAGGAAATTAAAAAAAAAGTTCATCCAACACAACACAAGCCAGTCAGCAATAATGGATTCTCCTTCTCATTCTTCTGACAATAAATAAAATGGAGAGACTTTGCCAGTGACACCTTTTCCATTGTTCCAAAAGAAAATTATTGAGAGACAGGAAAAAACAGAGTTGCTGGAAAAGAATCAGGAATACCTTGGACTTGAAACAGAGTCTGGTCTTGGTAGATGAAGATGATTAGGAAGAAGACCAGCAACACTACAATTAGTAAATAAATGTGAGACTATAAAGCATTAATCTAATATTGAATTATGACTTTGCTAGAAAAGGTGTTTGAGAAAGGCTGATGTTTAATTGACTTTGTTAAACTCGTGGGTGGACCGTAAAGCATATACCCCAGTTTATGTCATTAATGTTTAGGACACTAAAAGGGAAAAAAAGAAGTGCTGTAAGTAAAAAATATTGTGCTTATTCGTATTTCCATAAAACATGTATACACATATATATATATATATATATATATATATATATATATATATATATATATATGGTTCCCATTCAGAAGCCTGAAACATCATAAGCCTGAAAATCAAAATCCTGAAACCAAAAGCCTGAAAATTCAGAATCCTGAAAACTCAAAATCCTGAAAGCCCAAAATCCTGAAAGACCAAAATCCTGAAACTCAAAATCCTGAAAACACAAAATAGACATACTGATGTCATTGTGGCTTTGCTATTGTTAGCCCTGTGGTGTTAGGTCATGCGTTGGGGTCAGGTAAGTGTGCGGTTGGTTTTATTTTAGAGTTAGGGGCGGTTTAAGTGAGTTAGGGTTAGAGCAGGTTAGGCATGTATGCAATAGTGACAAATATTGGGGTTAGGGCGGTTTAAGTGAGTTAGGTTTAGGGCGCGGGTCAGGTGAGTGTGCGATAGTGACGGACCTTAGGGTTAGGGTTAGGGTCAGGGTCAGTTGGTAGATATTAGTGTCTTTATAGTGACATATTAGCATTATTTGTGTTTTCAGGATTTTGAGTTTCAGGATTTTGGTCTTTCAGGATTTTGGGCTTTCAGGATTTTGAGTTTTCAGGATTCTGAATTTTCAGGCTTTTGGTTTCAGGATTTTGATTTTCAGGCTTATGATGTTTCAGGCTTCTGAATGGGAACCATATATATATATATATATATATATATATATATATATATATATATATATATATAAACTGCATGTTATATTGTAAAGCAGTTTTGTATAGGGTGCAGTCAGGGTATTTTAATATAGTTCTTTTTCAGTGACTGATGTATATGTTAAAGATATTAAAGTAATCAAGTGTTTTTTCTTGGTTGTAATAAATACAGGCTTTACACTATAACAAGATAAGAATGGCTGGACAGAAGAAAGTTTAAGTTAAGATAATGCTGTAATCTTGTGCTGCTGAGATGGAATGGGGTGTACAAGTATACTGATTATATTACATGTAGAATTAAGACAATAATTTCCCTTGTTTTTACAAGGGTGGATATCTAGATTAATGTACTTGGCTTACACTATAAACCAATTTTTTTTGGAAGCAAATAGGCTTGAAAACTAAGATAAAATGATGACAGTCACAAAAAGTGCTATCTGCAAAGATATTAGTCTGTTTTTTTTTGCAATAGAAAATGTTCATGGTGGGAAACATGAAATGTGCAGCTGAGGGCAGTCAGTCAGAGGGATTTTGTGCATTGTTTTCTGTTTGAAATTTACTAAGATTGCTTCATGCAGCTGCACTATTACTTGCTTTATTCTCATTGCTGATTGCTTTTATATGGAGTCGAGCTGTCTGCTAGTGCAAGCAATTATTCTTGAGAGTTCTGCACATTCTTGCCTAAGGGAAATGCAAAAATTAAAGGTGCAATGACAACCAGTTCAGTAAAAAATAAGGCATGAAATTTTGGGAAGTGGGTAAGACAATGCATCCTCCCCATCAGCCTTAATATTTTAATTAATTTAATAAAACAGTGCACAACTTAGTTTTATTTAACCATAGCTAGTTCATGTTTTACTTTGCGCTAAAAGTTAATGTTTTCTAAAAGCATGCAAGCTGTTTTTTTTTTCACAATTATGAGTGGGTTAGGGCTAAGAAAAGAACAAGCAGAAATTAGTATGTGTAAACACAGAATGTAGCATACTGTTTAGCATTGGTAACATTAATTTTAGATTAGGTAATGCCTGTGAGTGGAGCTGTCAATTTGGGGCAGTTGTTCCTATCTGGGGAGTTAAACTTCATTTGTGGAAAATATACATAGTTTTGTGTGCTTGTTCTAAACCAATAAGGGATGGGGTTGTTCTTAAAATGTATTTAGTTTTTTTTTTTTTTTTTGTTTGTTTTTTTTTTATTAAGGGTTTTCATTAATGCAAAAAGTCTTGAAAATGTGACAAAGGTTCAAATGAAGATGAGAAGAAACAACTATATAAAAGATCAGCCTGCCAAAAAGTATGTGTATGCAAGACAAAAGTTGTAAAAACTGTCATGTTTAATAGGTGGGAGCAATAGCTTTTCAACATAATGGCTACTCTATCTATTCTATTTTGGAATGTAAATGCTTATACAGGTATAAACAAAAAGGAAATAATATTGCATTATATTATGAAATGCAGAGTGCAAATAGCAATTCTGCTGGAGAATACTTAGAAATAAATGAGCATGTGAATTTGGCAAAGAAAGGATTTCAGTATGGATATTCATCAAAATATCAGGGACAAAGGAAAGGGAGGTAATAATACTGATTGCTAGATGGGCTCCATTAGTGATAGAAGACAAAAAAGACAACAATGGTAGATTTGTGGTTATGAGGGGCTATTGGCAAGGGAAGAGGACTACACCGGAATGTATTTACATTCCACCAAAAAATGCTATTATGGAGCTTAAGAAATTTTGGGGAGAAATAATCAGCTTTTAGTAGGGAATATAACTTATAAGGGGGAACTGGAACTTGATTTACAGAAATTAGGATGCCTCATGGACTTAAAAGGAAATACAACAAAAAGGTACATTTCTGAAAAAAATATATGAAAATATTTGGTATGGATGATAGGAATTCAGTAGTAGGAACTCAGACAGACTTTAGATATTATTCCCCAAGCTACAGTAACTGGGCTATATTGAATATAAGTTATATTTCACATGAGCATGTGCATGTGCTTTTAATTGAAAACTTCAAAAGACATTCAATGTAACTGATTCAGATCATTAATGCACCAAAAAAAAAACAAACAAAAATAAAAATGCAGGGTACAGAAGTAAAACTGAAACACTACATATGAACCTATAAAGTTCTTCATTAGCACTCTTCAAGAAAAATCTTGATAAGTGGATGGGAAATAGGAAATACACCCCAGGGATAACTTCTGTGTCTCTGCTTGACAGTGGCACAGGAAAATAACTTTCTTAGGCAGCATAAGCCAGGAAACCTTGTTGGCTAGGCTTACATAGGCCCTTGGGCAGATAGCCTAGTGCCTACATATGAACTGGTGCTTTCACACCTACCTGTTAAAAAGAGAGGAATTCAAGGAATAGGTAGTGGAAAATATAAATTTCTTAAGGTGAGATAAAATGAAAATGGAGGTGAAAAATATGGTAGAAATAAAACAGAAAGAGATATGGTTAAGTAGGAATAGGAATTATTTATGGTTCCCTATTACGTGATTGAAACCTTAGGTTATCGAACACCTAAAGGTTGATCACTAAATGTTGAAGTCTGAAAATTGCAAATGGCCGTTTCCACATGGGGAAGCAAGTCTTTTGGCCGTTACACGGATTTTGCCCTTTCTCCACTGTAGAGCGATCTCTGAGTTGGTATATTTATTTAGGGGGGTGTGGGCAAAGCCTCCCCCTTCATTTCTGTTTAAAACTTCTTTTTTTTGGCCAATGGCATTATTTCCCTATGTGGAAACAGCTGTTTTCAATTTTAAGGGTTCGATATTTCGTGATCGACCTTTAGGTGTTTGATAACCTAGGGTTTTGATCATGTAATATAGATGCATTATTTACAGGGAATGGCAATGGTTAAAGTATTGCCAAATGAGGGGAATCTCACAGAACAAAAAGACAAGCACCTGCATGGTGCTAAAGAGAAAATAAAGGAGTATGTGACTGGCATGTATACAGTAGGTTTAGAAAGACTGCTGTTAAGCAACTATTTTTGTTTACAGCTCCAGAACACAAAAACTTTTAGCACAATGACTTAGGCAACAGAAAATAGAAAGGGTTGTTAACAAACATAGGGAGCCTATGGCAATAAAAAATAACTAGAGATCCTATAACGATATTAGAGATATTTTGGAAATGTTATGAACATGTGTATAAAGTAGAGGAATGTGCAAACCATGTGTAGAACACAACTGGAAATATTTATGGAAGACATAATTATGCCAAGGTTAGAAGAAGATGAGGCTCAACAACTAATAGTTAAGATAAGATGAAATGAGATAAAAATGGTGATGTATAAAAATGTTTGCCAGGAAGTATCCAGGAACAGATGGTGTTCCTGTGGAAGTTCAGACGTTTGGAGGGAAGAAAGTGATAAAAATCTGGAAGATTGTGTTTAATAGTATTTAAAAAGGAGGGGAAGCATCAGCATCTTGGAAGAAAGCTATGATGGCTGTATTATCCAAAGAGGATAAAGACCCATCAGACCTAGCTTCATATAGACCCCATTTCAATTTTAAACTAATATTATAAAGTTTTTATATCTATAATAACTAAAAGAATTGCAAATATATTGTTGAAATTGATAGAGATGGATCATTGGGGTTTTGTGGAGGGATGGCAAACATTTGCCAACATTAATAGAACAATGGTGATCCAGAGGGAAAAATAATGTAAGGAAATACTGCTGTTGTTGGTGGGTCTTGATGCAGACAAAGCATTCAAAACAGTAAGGTTGGATTTTATGATTAGAGCAATGAAAGCATTTGCATTCCCTGATACAACAACAAGGTTAATTAGAAGGATATATGAAGGATTCCAGGCAAGAATTACAGTGGGAGAGATTCTCTCCAATAAGTTGTGTTTGAACAAAGGAACCAGGCAGGGGTGTCCTCTTTCTCTGTGTTATTTGTTTTATAGAGACATTGGCAAATAAAATAAGGAACTCTGGAATTCAATTATGTAATTGGTATGGTAATGAAAAAAAGTTGTCTTTATTTGCAGATGATATTAGTTTGTACTTGATAAATTCAGAAACCAATAAAAGTAACAATGAGAGAAGCAAGAGAGAAGCAATAAGAAATAAGAATCTGATGAGAAGTTTTATCCTCAGTAACAGAAGAACAAATAATTCAGGTTTTAGAATAACTTGGTGGGTAAACTTCCCCTGGCTACTTAGAATACTCCCCTTTCTGCCTTTCAAGATGTTCTTTGATACACTTTGATTTAGTTCGCAAAGTCACAGTGGTGCAACATGCAACGCATTTGCCTTTGGCATTGGAACTCAGAAGACTAAGAGTTCTGCTCCCCATGGCAGGTGCTTGGATTCATTTTTCAATAGTGCCACTGCAGTGCAGCATAATGGGAATGCTACACTCTTGAATGTGCTATCCTTTTAATAAGATGATAACCAAAGTCCTATCCAGAGGTGTAGTTGGCTCAACTAGTGCCCTGTGCCGGTCTCATGAAATTGTGACCCACCTCTCACTTTTCAAGTCAAGAGCAAAAATAGGACTTCTGCTTACTACAGAATTCTGATTATCTTCCTACAGTAAACCAGCCAATCACCCACCACCAAATTCACACCCCCCACCACAGCACTCACCAAAAAAGTCTTCAGGTTACTGCAGGAAGATGATTGGCTTCCTACAGTAAACCAGCCAATCGCAAAAAACAAATCCATACCTCCACAAGCTCTTACCAGAACTGAGTAAAAAAATCCTCACTTTGCTGTGTGATTGGCTTCATACAGTAAAGCAGTCAATCCACAACCTAGTTCTTAAAGAGTGAAGAGCAAAAAAAAACTGCTGAATCAAGGTGTCTTTTTGCACCAGCATTTTGGTAGAGAAAATAGGTCTCAATTGCATGCCCTAACACTTTGCCTTCTCCCCACCCCTGCTACACCACTGGTCCTATCTGCCTGAGTTGGTGGTAGCTCAAGGTGAATATAAATGATCCCACGTCAGTTATCAGAAAGAGTAGGGGAATGTTCTCAGTGCCCTTGCCAAATTTTCTCCTAGTCAGTATGAATGCCACCTCAGGCCTCCCATCAAAAGATGCCAGAAGTCTACTGAGACTAACCTGGTCAACAAAGGGTAAATAAAATAAAATAAAATTTAGGAAAGCAGACCCAGGTTCTATTTGCTTTTTTGTGAAAAAAAAATCATATTTTGTTTTTAACACCTTTATTAAATTATCAGTTAAGATGCAGACAGAAACATATTGATAGAAAAAAATATGTTAACATTTTTTCATTTACATACATTATATAAATATATGTTTTCTTTCTTTATGACAGTCTCATTTAGTCCAACATTACATAAATTGTTTAATTCCTGCCTTCTCTTAAACCTCACTCCTCCTCCCAACTTTATTCTGCATGTATTACTCTCACAACTTCCATTTATTTCTATGTAATTCGCTCATTCCCTTTTCTAAAGGACCCATTTATAGTTCTTTTATATCTTTTACAATATTCAGTCCCTCACATACATTTCATTTAGATTTTGATTTCCATGTTCCAGTAATTGCTTTTTGGCAACCAATAGAACTGAACTTAATAAGGTCTTACTATGATGAAGCAATTCAGATCCTGTGTCCCAGATCAAAATAATAATTTCCTTAGTTACAGTTATTTGCTCTCCCAATATCTCTGACAGAGTATTCTGTGGGGAATTTTTAAAATCTGCCAGCTCATTACACTCCCACCCAGGGAAATATTATCCAATTTACCTCTTTCTTCTCCATCACACCTTCAACATTTGCTACCTACCTACCTACCTACCTGAGGAAAAATTCCTTGAAATTCTGTGAGGTCTACTCTGGGTATAAAAATAATTAAGTAAATACTTGCAAACAAGAATCCTACACATTCTGGACTTTATTGCATACTTGGAAGCCACACATATGTTTTCCCATTGGTCACCTGTACATTTATGTTCCTGTCTCTCTTCCCACTCTTTTCTAACCTCCCGTGATTGATTCTTAGACTTATCGTCCAATATTTTATATGCCCTACTAATTATCACCATTTTCGCAAACAGTTTTTGCTCTAGATTCTAGTAAAAACTCTACCAGAGCAGGTCTTTCACTTAGGACTCCTCTAGCCCATTCTCTTTGTCTATACTCTATCAATCCCTGGTATGGAAGACAGTCTCTTACCTCCAGTCCAAATTTCTTCTAGGCTTCATCCCACTCCATTACCTTTCCCTCTCTAGTTATTTGCTCCCAATATCTTGGTGCTTTTTCAGTTTTCTCCTGTAAATTCCAGCTCTCTTTCTTGCCTATTTTCCATACACGCATGGGGAGCCATCCCTATTGGCAAAATTTCCTTTCTCTATTCCCGTGTTGGCTTAGTTTTTAGAATCCTTTCTGCAAATTTATGAATATAATATTCTGTATGGTTGTTGTTATCCTCCTCAGGGATCAAGGATCTGCATCCAAAATTCAACTTTCTCCTTATTTCTTAAATACCCTCCCTTCATTAGTATCCCCTTCCACTTTGAATTATGACCTTCTGCTGTTTTATATATATGAGCCTTAATGGCATAGCTATAAGATATCTCTTCAAATCAGGTAATCCTAAGCCACCTTGTTCTGTTGGGAAAAACAGTTTATTCTGCTTATCTCACTTGCAATCGTCCCCTCCCAGATAAATTATTTCAAGCCTTTATTAATTATTGTTCATAGCTTCTCCTCCTGTTAACAAAAGCATGCCTAACCTGTATATAAAACTTACTTGACTAAAAAAATGCATTGCTTTTATTTTACTATCCATATCCATAAACAAGAGCTTCCAGTCTATCAGTTGTAGTATTATCTTTTATTTGGTCTCTTCCCACACATCCTTAGCTGCTATAACAGAATAATTTTTAATCCTTACTCCTAAATACTTCATCTTATTATGTCCCCATAAATACAGATATTGCGGAACTAATTCATGTGGGGGTACATAGTTTACAGCTATAGCCTTTGTTTCACCTTTGCTAATTTTATATTCCAAACAACCTGAAACTATCTCAGAATGTTTTTCAACACTGAAATGTCCTTTTCTAGGATTATCAAGTACAAAACAATATCTTCTGCAAATAAAGCTAACTTTTCTCATTTACTTTACCAGTTAGTGCTTTGAATTTCTGAATGCTTATTTTCTTTGCAATGGCTCTAAATATAAAACAAATAACAAAGGGGGAATGAGACACCCATGCCTGGTTCCTCTGTTCAAACACAGATTTTTGGAGAGGAGCCATCCTGCTTTAATTATTGACTCTCACCCTTTGTATATCCTAATTAACCCTATTACTATATCAGGCAATACAAATGCCTCCATTACCCTACTCATGAAATCTCAGCTCACTCTATTGAATGCTTTCTCTGCATCAAGATCCACCAACAACAGTAGAATTTTCTTACATTCTGCTTCCCTCTGGATCATCATTGTTCTATTAATGTTGTCAAATATTTGTCTCATCCTCATAAAAACATACTGATCCATATCTCTTAACCTTTGCAATACCTTTGCTATTTTCTTAGTATAGCTATAAACACTTTATAATTGTATAAAATTGAAGTGGTTCTATATAAAGTTGGGTCTGAATGTTTTTTGCCCTCTTTGGGTAATATAGCCACCACAGTTTATTTCCTAGATGGTGGTGCTTCATCCCCTTTCAAAATATTGTTAAACAAAACCTTCCAGATCTTTATCACTTTTTTCCTCCTAACCTCCAACCTTCCATGGGAATGCTAGCTGTTCTCGAAGACTTCCCCACTGAATGATTATACATCACAATTTGTATTTCATCTCTTACTATCATAGCTATTAATTGTTGAGCCTTATATTTATCTAACTTTGGCATTATTAAGTCTTTCATAAATAATTCCATTTGTGTCTTTCTTGGTTTCTATATTCCTCTGTTTTATACAAAGTTTCATATGATTATTGAAATATCTCTAATACCTCTAAAGGATATCTAGATATTTTTCTTGTGTTTCCACTGGTTTGGTGACAACCCTTTCCACTTCTTGTTGTTTAAGTTGAGGTGGTAAATGTTTTTGTGACCTAGAGCTGTGATCTGCAGCTATCAAAAAGTAGTTGCTTAACAGCAACCTTTCTAAACTCATGCATATTATCCAAATAATCCCTTATTTTCCTTTAGCACACTGTAGTTGCTCCTCTTCTTGTTATGTCAAATTCTATTTATTCTGCAATACTCTAACCTTTATTAGTCCCTCCAACATAATTTAGATTTCTTCTTTCCATATAATTTTTTTCTTTTATTTTACTTATTTTAAGCTCCATTTTACGTTCTCACTCACTAGCTATCTCCTCTGAAGAGATGTCTATCTTCCTTATAAAAGCTTGAATAACTTCCACTATTGATTCCTTAAATTGCTTTCTTAACAAATAAGTTGGAAAGTGACAGTGTCTCATTTTTACTTCATTATCCTGCATCTTAATCTTAGTTTTGTATCAGTGAATGATCTGAAATACTTATTGGATGTGTGTCACAGATTTCAATTAAATACATGTGTTCCTGTGAAATATACATTTTGTCCAATCTATCCCAATTATTGTACTGTAGAGAATAATGTGTAAATTATGTCTGATTTCCTACTACTGAATTTATATATTCCATACCAAATATACTCATATATTTATCCAGAAATCTACACTCTTTTTTCATATATTTCCTTCTAGGTCCTCTGACACATCCTCATCATTAAAAATCAAGTTATATTTCTCCCCACCCATAAATGATATTCTCTGCTGGAAGCTGATCATTTAAGCTCCATAACAGCAGTTTTGGTGGGATATAAATACATGATGCCATCATAATCCTCGTCCCTTGCTACTTGCACCTTACTACCACAAATTTACCATTATTATCTTTTATCCTCATATCACATTATTGGAGCCCTTTTAGTAATCCGTATTATTACTTCATTTTCCTTTGTTCCTGATATTCAGCTGAATATCCATCCTGAAATCCTTTCTTTATCAAATCCATATGTTGATTTCTATCCAAATGTGTCTCATGCAACATTACTATTTGTACTATCATTTCTTAATATAATTCAATAATACTCTTTACTCTTTGTCAGTAACAGTACACCCCTTTATATTACATGATAACATGGGCAGAGTAGCCATTACAAGGGGGTATTTTACCCACCTATTATATATGGCAGTTCTTTGGAATGGGTATTTCCAACATCTGACTTATATGCACACACTGATGTTTGGCAAGCTGCTATTTTTTTAGCAGGTGCTTCTTCTCAACTTCATTTGAATCTGTCACATTTTCATGACTTCTTGCTTCAATAAAAATACACACACAAACAAAAAAAATTTTTCCAGAACCCCCATCCTTTTTTATGTTTTTCAAAAAAATGACGTTTACCACTCCAGATAGGAGCAGCTGCCCCCAACTGATGGCTATATCCACAAGCAATATCTAATCTAAAATGAAGGTTATTCATGCTAAAGTGCATGTTGCAGCCTGTGTTCCCACTTACACTGATTACTATCTGCTATTTTGTTTTTCTGTTCCCCTTCCTGATTTGAGAAACAACTTGCATGCTTTCAGTAAAAATTAAAAAGTACATTGGCTACCTTTACATACATAAACTGTGCACTGTTTTATTGCATGCATTAAAGTATTAAAGTATTAAGACTATTGTGGAGGCTACTACTTGTCATTCACTTCCCACAGTTACAAACTATATTTCTCACTGAACTGACTGACACTATACCTTTAAATGTTTACCTTCTCTCAGTAAAGAGTGCTCAACTCTCAAGATTAATTGCTTGCAAATGCAGACAACTCACCTCCAAATAAACGCAAACAGCAATGAGAACAAAAGCTAACAACTTTGCAGATGCATAAAAGAATCTTTCTAAATTTCACTCAGAGCACAATGTACAGGCTTCCATTGGCCAGCTGCCTGCGCCTGCTGATTTCTTGTCTCCCACTGAAAGAATTTGCTAATGGTGGGAAGCTAATCATTTTGCAGATGCAAGAAACCTTGGAATTTTTATGCCTGTCATTATTTTGTCTTACATTTCAAACCTGTTTGCTTCAAACAATGTGTCTACAGCTGAAGAAATCTAATTTAAACACCCAACCTTATAAAAAGAGGAAATTACAAAATTAATTCCACATGTATCAGTACACTTTTACACGCCTCGCCCATCCCAGCAGCACAAGATCCCAACATAATTGTGACTTCAGCTTCCTTCTTACCAGCCTTTCTTATCTTTTTGCAGTACAATGCTGGAACATCTTACAGTTAGAAAAAAAGTAACAGCTTGCTTTAACATTTTATCATAGATAGCATTCACTGATAATACACCATACCTCATATTTAAAATACATCTGACTGCATATTTTATAACATGCATTATACATTGTGAATTTTTATACAAATATTAAGAACAAATAATGTTTTACTTACGGCTACTTTTTCATTCCCTTCATTGCCCTTCTAAACACTAATGGCTAATGTGGGATATATGCTTTACATTTCACTCACAAGTTTAGCAAAGCCAAAAAAGTCAAGTCTTTGCCAACCACTTTTTTTCTGAAAGTGATGTTTTATAGTCTCCCATTTATTCATTAATTTCAGTTTTGATGGTCTTCCTCCTGATCATCTCCATCTCCCAATACCAGTTCAAGTTCAGTGCGTTCCTAATTCTTCTAGTCAGCTCTTGTGCTTTTTTTTTTTCTTTTTTTTCTTCATCTCAAGCATTTCCCTTTGGAACACTGGAAAAGGCTTCACTGGCAGAGTCTATGGGCTTTGACATCAGAAGAATGAAAAGCAGAGTCCTTGCCTGCTTGCTGGATCACTCTTTGCTGGATAAATGTTTACTTCCTCCTAACCAATTCTGCATCAAAAATGTATTTGATCTACAAGGAAAAATATTCTGAAGACGGCTGGATACATAAGTTTGAATTTTACATCTGCTTCTCAACATTCCATAATTGCTGGGATAAACTTGGTGCACAGGGAATAATCATTTTCCACAAACACTCTGTTGCCTAAAAATGTAATAGTTTTCCTTTCTGCCACAGTTTTGTCAAGATGAACTCTTTCTGGTGGTATGATTGCATTTTTACTAATATTGGTCTTGGCTGCTTTCTCATAATGAAGTTTGGAGAATACTCAACATATACCCTTTCAATTAACACATCCTGCTGTGGAACACCAGTTAAGTTGCTTAGTTGTACTTTCATAAAATGAAAAGAAGCTGTCTCTTCCAATTTCTCTGGCATGGCAGAAAATATTTGCACTTCTCTGCATGCTCTGTCTTCTTATGCTACTATTTTTTTAAACAGATCTTCTTGGGAAGCTTCATACTTAACCAGTCTTTTTTCTTCATTCCAGTTTCTAATTTTTGCAGTTTTATCAGTTCCTCTGAATAGTTGGTCAAAGCATTTTTTTATTTTTCCAGATTTGTATTGAGCTGATATATTCCATTAATGTTTCACTTATTTTAAACACCTCTGAGAACATTTGATTAATTTTTCCTCTAAATTACTGGAAGCCATTTCCTGTACCAAAGCTGAAACTTGAATTGCGTTTTGCTGAACAGCTGCAGGATTTTCTTCTCTTTTTCTGGTTTATTTTGTTTCTGGTTCTCCAAATGTCTTCTTTGCTGGCATACAGACAGTGTGATTAATAGCCAGTGACAGAATTCTACCCAAACTGGCAGTTACAATGGCCCTTTTTTCCCAGTTTGTTTTCACACCGGGAGATCTGAAGTCAACCTAATGATTAATGTCCAGCCATCTTGAAAGTCCTGGTATTAATTCATGTCTTGGTAAATTTGTCAGATTGTTGACCAAGTTACAAATGGTCCACTAGATCAGCAGCATTGTATGAACCTGAACCTATGAGAGTGAGGTAAAAGAAGTCATAGGTTCCTGGGAAGCCAGTCATTATAGCTTTACTCTCAACTGGTATAATGTGAACCTTACTTTTGTGTGACAGGTTTTGTTCAAAGCTCAAGGCAGTAGCAGTGTTCATATGCCATATATTCTTAAGCCAAGCACCTCAGGTATAGTTTTGTCAGAACAATACTAGCCACCCTTAAAGTACACACAAACACACATCCACATCCACACACACACACACACACACACACACACACACACACACACACACACACACACACACACACACACACACACACGTACAATAGTAAATCTCAGATTGAATCACTGAGACTCACTCACTCAACATCTTTAGTTCAAAGATCGCTTAACCTTTTGCTTCCACATGTCACGTAACCTTTAATAATGTCCTGCCCCCTCAAAGTCAGTGTTCCCATATGGTCTCCCACCTGAAACTTTACCAGGAGACCAAGTACTCAGGACATGTGCCCCACATTTCCCCTACTGTCACCAACCAAAGCTGACACAGCCACATCATTCCCCCTGCTTGATGCAGCAGGTGCCCAAACTGTTAATCAAACTCATGTTGCTTGGTCATAGTCAGGACTTTATCCCTTTATGCCAATGAAACTAGTTGCTTTTGATACAAAATTGATAACTGTGTCCTATCATTACCCACTAAGACTGCAGAATAAAGATGTTGAAAGGATCTGCTATTGGCTTTGTGCCTAGTAATAATGCTTTCTACATAGACATGTCCACCACCTAGAATATTCTGCTTGTGCAAATGAGAAATTAATAAAATTTAGGTGATTTAAGGACATTTTATTGGATTACCTAGCAGATGTTTAGAAATGTGTGGTCTTAGAGACAATAATTAACTGTTCTGTGATGATTTAGACTTACTTCTTTGATTGTGCTGATACTGTCACTAACATCTTATCTTTCTACTGACTATAAACAACTGCTTTAGCCATCCTGTTGGTGCAGTACCACTGCATCCACCTATGATGCTGGCCACCTGGAATTGACTGAAAAGGTAAAAGGCCTGACTGACAGTTAGGTGTGAGAGTGCAATGACCAGCTTGATTACCATAGGGAAGAAGGTGTAGGATTTTATGCCACAATGCTATTCTCAAGCAGAAACCAGAGCACAGCAGTAATGTTTTACAAGCACCAATGTGCATATAGGGAAGTGGGGGGGGACATCAATGCATGACAAGTGCATGCTTATGTTATTGTACACTCCTCCCTGCAGAGAAGTGTACAGCATTTAAAACATCCTTATAATTTTGTGTGGATGGCTCAGGGCCAGAATACCTCAATCCTCCCCAGACAGCTGAATGCTCAACCATCTGTACTCCCTGGTTGCTGGCCCTGATATGGGGTCCAGGCGATAAGCTGATAGGTCTAGATGAGGTAAAAAGAATATACATTCCTACTTACATACATACAAATATTTCAAGCACGGGCATTAATGCCCTTCTAGCTTGCCAATATACCAAAACACTTGTTCCCATAATAAGTATCCAGTCTGTTCTTAAAAATATCTAAACTAGTACTTGCTTTAATGTCATTTGGTAGTCTGTTCCATGCATCAGCTACTCTGTCAGAGAACCAATTAGTACACTTCTCATCCCTATAGAATCTCATATATAGGTTGTCTGATGATTCTCTAGTATTTTAACAACAAACATTCCCAGAGGTAGCTGTCACTAAATGCCCTATATACCTGAATAAGCTCTCTTAGATATCTGCAAGAGACACTGTACAATTTCAGATATTTTAGTCTTTCATAATAACTTAAATTTTCACATCCATGGATACCCTTGGTATATTTCCATCGTACTCTTTCCAGTTTGCTTGTTTCTTATAGGGATTCCATATTGTTATTCCATACTCACGTTTGGGTCTAATGTAACTAACAAACAATGACTTCATTATTTTTGATTTCCTAGACTTTATAAATCTTTCTATACAACCTATAGTTCTATAACTATAATTAACCAATTGGCTGATATGATTAGAAAAACTTATAGCTGAATCTACCCAGGTCCTTAAATGAGTCTACAGTTTCAATCACTGTGTGCTGTATTAAATATTCACCTTTCAATTTATGCCTACCAAATTTCATATGTTTCATTTTTTATGTATTTATCAGCATATTCTTCTTAAGAAGATCAGCATATTATTCTCTTGTGCCCAAATGGTTAATTTAGTCAAGTTATTTTGCAGACAGGCCTTATCTGTAACACATGTGATCAGTTCACCCAATTTCAGATCGTCTGCATATAGACTGTAGAACACGTCAGATGAAAATGTTAGGTCTGAAAGATACAATCTAAACAAGTAAGGGCCTAGGATAGAGCCCTGTGGGGCACCCTGACTGTAACCAAGGCTTTTGCCTGCCCAGTTGCTGTATGATACTTGCCATGTCCTATCTGTAAGCCATGCAGCTATCCATCTTAACAAGAGTACATCAATACCTAGTTGTACTAATTTATTGATCAATGCTATGTGTATGACCCTGTCAAATGCTGAAGTTAAATCTATATAAATTACATCACAGCACAATTTTTCATTCACAGCTGTTATTATATTGTTATAGAACATCATGTTACAGGTGGTAATAGATTTGTTTTCAACATATGCATGTTGATATATGGTTTCAAGTCCCAACCTATCCAGTTCTGACAATAACTTATCCAATATTACCTTCTCCATTATTTTTCCACAACATGAAAGTAGACTTAAGGGTCTATATGACTCTGGGTTCGTCCTACTCCTCTTTCCCTTAAAAATAGGTTTAATAAGTGCATGTCTCCAATCTTGAAAAATCTCTCCATATTTATATGACCTAGTGAATAAGAGATATAATGGTATTGTAAGTTCTTGCTGAAATGTTCTCAGGTCATTGTTACTAATTCCGTCTCCTCCCTGTGCTTTGTTTGGATAAATTTGTGCAGTTCTTTTTCAATATAATCTAATTTGATTCCAGTATCTGGGGTTACCTAGATGCCACTAGGACAATTTACCACCTCTTTTGTGGAGCCAAACTGTTTTGCATAAGATTTAGTAAATATAGCTATAATCTGTTGTGTCTGAGAATAAATTTTAAAATCTGCACACAGTTTATCAATTTGTGCGCCTTTACTCCTTCCATATCTTATGTATCTATAAAAAGGTTTCCTATTATGCCCAATATCTTTATATAAAATGTCTTCAAATGTTTCTTGATCTTGTTTCACGCTATGCTTAATCTGTTTGTCCAGCTTGTTTATTTCATTTTTCAAAGTTGTAGTTCAACCTCTCTTCCATGTCTTATATTTTTGTCACGTTTATATCACGTTATCGAAAGATGAAAATAGCGAACGCTATTTCATTGGCCCCAAAACATCTAAACATGAAAATATTGAACATTCAGAACAGCAAATTTTTTCCCATGGAAAAAATTCGCTGCTCAGAAACACATACACACAACACAAGCACATTATACAAACAGCAACCACACACATACACTTAAATTCCTACATCTAACGCTACACTAAACTAAACATACACTTACTTTAACCCAAACTCTAACCCTAAGTTCCATCACTATCGCACACTCACCTAATCCGCACCCTAACCCTAACTCACTTAAACCGCCCCTAACCCTAACGTACAAACAATTGCACACTTGCCTGAACCCAACCTATAACTTTTCACCACAGCACTAAGAATAGCGAAGCTACAGAAATGGCCAACCAAATTCTTTCCCGAGGAAAGAATTCGCTGTTCTGCAGCTTCGCTATTCTTAGCATTCACTGAATAGTGTTCGATATCAGAACATTCGAAGTTTTAATACTTCGATGTTCTGATATAGACCCTTTTTGTCTCTTACCATAATCAGATATCTTGTTCTTATGGAAATATATCTCCCTGATGTTGTATGCCTAGATCCTGATGTTAAACATTTTTTTTGATTTTTTGCACTCAAACAATTTCTCTTTCAAAACTTTCCATCTGCAGTTTTTCCACTGAACACCTCACTCCAGTTAGTTTTACATAGTGACTGTTTTGCTTCCTTATAATCTGTGCATTGGCTTAGATTTCAGTTTGGCAGAATTATCTAGCAACAAATTAACCTTTATAACCCCATGATCACTGCACATCAATGGTGGTAAAACTTGACTTGAAGTTACAGCAATTTCTTTGGGAACACAAACAATGTCTAGTATGCTCTGTCCCCTGGTAGTTTTTTTTTACAATCTGAAGCAATTCTTGTTCCTGAATATATGCTGTGAATAATTTCCTTACTAACGTTGTAGAATCAATATCATTCCAGTCTGTTTCTGGTAAATTTAAGTCCCCAGCTAATATTATTCTTCCCTCTTGTGTTTTATGCAAGAAATGTATGAATTCCTCTAGGTCATCTGCACTTGACTTTGGTGATCTACACACTCCAACAATTGTTATATGTTCCAGGGTTGTCTTTATTGTCACAGTTACACAGTCTATAGTGTTGGTGTTATCATTGAACATGTAATAATCACAGGTCTCATAGCTATCTTTAATCCCTATCATAACACCTCCACCTGATTTTTTTTTTATTAAAATGTCTGTTGCAGTAAAAACATTTATACCCTGACAGAACTGGTTTCCAATTATTGTTCTTTAACCATGTTTCACAAACAATAACAACATCAGTCTTGCGGGAACGTAGCAAATTTTCCAATAAACAAAATTATTATTAATGCTCTTAGCATTAGCAACCATCATAGGGACATCAAATATTGCTATCTGTGGGCTGTTAAATTTTTGACATAGCTAATATCCTGCCTAGTGTTTGTCAAATATTGCAAAATATCTGCTGAAAAATTTTCTTCCCTGAACTAGACAACTGCACACTATCCTGTCTGAACAAGTGTGCCCAAAACAAGGCTTGGATGCTCTACACATTAACTACTTTGTTGAAGCAGTGAAACTGTGTAATTCTTCTGTGTAAACAAGTAAACTAGTGGAATCATTTAAAACCACTCTACATATTTATACTGAAACTGCATTTGTGTCTGCATCAACAATAGTTTTATATATGTGGTTCTTTTCCTTGTCCCTGGGTCAAGGCAGAAAATGGTCCTTGGACCAACCCATTTATCCATTTATTTAGACAGAAAGACAGATATATAGATTGGCGACACCTCAGCGTTTCGTAAAAAAATCTACTGCCAATCATTAGCGGACCGGAGTTCCGCTGTGGCGACCCCTTACCAGGAAAAAGCCGAAAGACAAACAACAACAACAACAGATATATACATAAATAGTTGGGCTGAGTATTGTTTCACAGTTAACCATTTTTAGGAATGCACAGTGGCATTCCATGGGACTAGTTGACTTGATTAATCACTTCAGCATACCCAGCTGACAGTTTTCTGAACTGTATAATCTTATTAGAGAGTCCTAATGAGTATATTGGAAAGCACTAATCCATATGATTGGAGTCTGCATGTCCTCCCCGCGGTCGAGTGGCCTCCAAAAGGCATGCATGAATGGGCGTGCGTTCGCTGAAGGTTGGGTGTTGGGCTGGCAACTCGGCACCATAAAAATCGACTGCCAATCATTAGCGGACCGGAGTTCCACTGTGGCGACCCCTAACCAGGAAAAGCCGAAAAGACAAACAACAACTAATCCATATGATATAAAATTAGGTTTTAAAAATTGCATTCTTAGAGAAGTCAGTTAAACCTGTAAGATGCATTGAAATTTTTATTCACACTAGTTATGACAGAATCATTGTGAATTGTAGGATGTCCAAAGTCAAAAGTATTTGGGTGATAATGGAAATGTGTGTAATTACCAAAGCATCTCTGTTGCATCTAGTTGTGCTATTTTGCATTTTACTTTCCAAGGGTGGCTAGCACCCTCACCCCAGTCAACACTGGAAAATTCCAACATGTTATGATGTACTCTGGTTTAAATGGTATTCCTAAAAGAGCTTTACTCACAGCTTTGATATACATGCTGTCACAATATACTGCAGCGGTAGCACTGTTGCCTCACAGCAAGAGGTTCTCCCGTTTGATTCTCGGCTGGAGTGTGGGGCGTGCCTTCTGTGTGGAGTCTGCATGTCCTCCCCGTGGTTGGGTGGGCATTCGAAAGACATGCGTAAATGGGCGTGCCTTTGTTGAAGGTTGGACGTCGAGCTGGCACCTTGGCGTTTGTGAAAATCTACTGCCAATTATTAGCGGACCGGAGTTCCACTGTGGCGACCCCTAACCAGGAAAAGCCGAAAGACAAACAACAACAACAGTATACTGAACATCAGCAATTGAATGTACTTCTTTAATGAAAAATATATTATTGTTTTCACTGCAAAGTTGCTAAGCCCTATTTGTTCCAAATGCCATGGATTTTATTTGTATTGATATAATTTTTTCATTGCATGTAAGAATGTTTGTAAATCTTAATCATCATCACCATTTTCTAAACTGTTTATCCTGGTGAGGGTAGTGGTAGTATAAAGATAAGTAGGGTAGACTAGCCTTACCTATCACCATCAACAGAATCCAGCTCATCCTATGCAATCCCCAGGCAAGCTGAGAAATATAATCCCTCCACATTGTCTTGTGTCTGCCTTGCTGCCTCCTCCCAGGGTGTGCAAATCACCTCAAATGACTCGTCTCAAAACAGAATATGACTATACTTTGAGACTTTCCTGGATTGCTGAACTTCTCATCCTGTCAAGGATAGTGAGCCCAGCTTCCCCACAAAGGAATCTCATTTCTGCTACTTGTGTCCATGATCTATCTCATTCTATTAGTTACTGCCAAAAGCTCATGACTATAAGTGAGGATGGGGGCTATAGACAAACCAGTATATTGAGAGTGTCATTGTATGACCCAACTATCACTTCCCATCACACTTTAATATAATGCCTGTAGTACTGTGGCCACTGTACTAATCCACTGGTCAACCTCTTCCCCTCTACTCTCACTCATGAACAAGGCTCTGTGATACTTAAAATCCTCCACCTGAGGCAGCTGCCCTTTCCTTGTCTGGAGACAGCAGTCTGTTCTTTACTAGGAGGGAGCTTTGACCTCTGAATTGGAAGTACAGCTTCCCATCCCAGCTGTTTTACACTCAGTAGCAGATTGCTCCACTGCATGCAGGAGATTAGAGTCATCTGAGGGTAAGAGAACATCAGCAGCAGCAAACAACAAAGATGCAACTCAAATGGATATTCCCCAATCCTTGACTGTGCACTGATAGCCTATTCATTAAAATCACAAAAAGGAGTGGAAGCTGCACACCCTTGGTAAAGTCTTATGCCTGCCTTAAACATTTTCTTCTTCCTTTATTCATAAAGCTTACCTTCCCAGATGTTCTATTAGCCTAACTGTCATACAGTTCATTCATTCATTGAGGTTGTGTGAACACACCACACCATACTGGATGCAGTGCCACCTTCTGAGTCCTGAAAGGAGGAACTGGATTTTACCTTTAAGCCTTAACTCACCTCTGCATGTTGTTGGTATGTACTGAGTCTTTTTGTGACATGCTACGATGTCTAAGTGACATGCTCTATTGCTTTTGCTCTCCTTGAAGATAGCCCCTTTATGTAATACCTGGTCTGCACTGAAGATTCTGCTACAGACCCTCCCCAGAAGAGAGATTAACAAGCTAAACCCTTCCATTCCTCTTCTTCCCTATGTCAACTCCAACAGGTGTCCAAGTCACTAGGTGAACTCGAGCCACCTGGGTCGTAGTCAATGCTCTATTCCTGTACACTAACAGAATGGGTATAGCATACTGACGTAGCACTGGGAATATCAACAGAGCTCTCACTCCTCAACTACAGGGACTAAATGGCACACAGCAATAGCTCTACTGGCATACTAATGCAGTATTCCCAAAGAAATATTACATGATACACGATCAAATGCCATTTCCAAATCCACAAAACACAAGTAAACAATACTGGCAAATTTCCATGAGTATGAAAACAAAGACCTGATTAATAACCAGGACAGAATCGACATTGCACCTCCTAAACCTGGGGCTTAACTTTTGAATGAAGTCTCCTTTCCAATACACCTTCTTATCCAAACCAAAGGTTAAAAAAATCACACAGAGAAGCAATTCAGTCAAAAAAAAATGCAAGAAAGACCCAGCCAAACTGGAGTCTTTACTGTGCAATACCTTAAATCTCCTGTAGTGGAGGCCAGTGGGATATACGCAAATGACATATCAGTATTTTAGTTGCATGGCATTTGAATGCCCATAACTTTTTACTTTTTAATTCTTTATGGATACATTCAGGCCAATAACTCCAAACCCAACTACTTGTAGACATGCCATTTTTCAGCGTTTTTCTGGCCAGTTCTATACAGCATAAGTGGGTTGTTTTCAACAAAATGAGATCACTATCACAATTTACAAATGCAGATGTGCTGTCCCAGTTCACACATTCATACTGGGGTGTTGACCCAGTGGACTATTTGTAACCTTGCCAATGCTCCCACAATTTACCAACTCATGAATTCATTTTAGACCCTGAGTGACTGCAGTGACCCATCCCTCTACCGTTTTGCATTATGAAAGAACTTTTCCATTGGGTAAATCCTAATCAGTTTGTCGCTTTCAAGCCAGGCCTGGTCACCCAGCAGTCTATTATGCTATACTGAAAAGTCAAGTTAACCATGATACTCCAAGTATGCCTATCTTCTTCTGACTTTCTGGATGGAGCACATTCACTTCTACGATCTTGTCACAGTAGAACTAGAACTGTTTAGTTGCCCCAATAATTTTATCAACCAAAATGATTCATTTCTGCCATTTACTTTTCTTTTAGCACTACCTCTGGGGTTACTCAGAGTGTTCCTTCAACCTATCAATAGTATCTTCAGTTTAGGTCAGTGTTTTCCAGTCTTGCAATCCTGACTACTGTTTGGGCAAAATTCTAACCCTCCTGCTGCTGCTTAAGACAGTGGATGGTTTGCCATAACCTATTTAGGACGTCCATGAGTCATGCCCCATTGCTTTGCCCATCTTCTCAAATCTTGGAAAAGAAACGATTGTATTTATTTTTGTGTGGGGACGGATGAGTAATGATGATACGAAGCACGTTTCAATGGTAAAAGGCGAGTTCAGGAAACAAACAATCGTCAAAGAAGTGATTAGCTCACAAATGGGCGGGGAAGTAGTGATTTCTTTGGTCATATTACACTTTAATTAACGGCAACAGCTGCAGCGTCGGCAATATTTAGTTTTCGAAACTGCGTTACCACCGGTCCCACTTTGCGAGGGACAGTCCCTTTTTGGGCAGTCGTGTCCTGCAAATAAGTCGAAAACAATGGCAAATGTCCTGAGATTTTAGGACACGCGTATTTCCTATATTTTATGTAAAAGCTGCATAAAACTGTTATTCTGTATCTGAAACACCTAAATGCTGTAAGAAACAGAATAAGCAACTAAATGTTACAATAATAAGCTTTTATTTAGGCAAAAATATGAAGTTCTGTCCTTTGTACTGGCCGTGGGTATGTTTTTTCCCTGCAACATCTGACGTTTGTACCAAAAATGTCCCACATTGGGTATTTGAAAAGGTGGCAACCCTATCGAAATGCAAAAACATACCACAGTATATTAAAAAGACCACTAAGGACTAGAGAGCAAAGCACTCTATTACACATTTGACGTTAAAATATATTCCTGCTTTTTGTTTATTGTGTGCTATTGAAAAGGGGTGGGGCACAGAACTACTCTAGGCCCGTCATTATACAACGGAACCACGACTAGCTTCATTGGTATACTCACAGTTTATAGTAGTGACGACATAACATTAATCCGCCTCCTCAACAACAGCTTCCTTTTTTCCAGTCTTACAAAGAATGACATGTACAGTAAGTTAGTAAGGCCCCGCCTCTCGATCTTTGTTATTAAAAAGGTGGGTGTGTGTTTTTTTATCGTTCCGCCTCTACTACAAGAAGACCATCAACAGCTTACTTAGTTTCCTATGTGTGGCCCCTCCCATTATAAATGCACGCCTCCTTCACTTTGGGAATTTGACAGTAAACATCCCATTGCTGCGTGCCGATTTGAAAAGAAGATTTGGGCGGGAGGAAGGTTATTAGACGCCATCTTGTTTGTTTTACTGAACCCGTGGAAAAAAAGTGTACGAAACGTAAACACAAGTTATACGTACAAAAAGGAGAGTGACCGTTTACAATTGTGGGATGAATAGAGGGGATTAGTAGCAGACAAACATAGCCGTCTTCATCATCTAGACACACTAGCTCATGGTAAGCAATTCTAAATCTGACTGTCCCATATATATTCTGTAGCTATAACAAGTTTGACGTTTAGGTTTGGGGTTTCAGTGCTTTTAGAATAGTTCCGTTTGCAACTTTTTTTTGGAGGGTAGTATGGCAGCTGGCGCTTGCTGGCTTTTAGTTTAGCTACAAAGTATTATTGTCTTGTAATATCACCAGTTATCTTTAGTTTTAAGCTAGGGTTTTGTCGGCCTGCTGCTGTTTTGTATAGCCGTCTGTGAGCCGTTCTGTACTGGATCGTTCCCTAAATGCTTGCATGGTGTACTCTTATCTACGGAATATTTTGTGGCTATATGCCTGCTTATTAGTTGCAGTTTTGTAGAATGCATATAGGGATAAGCGGTGTATTTTTCCTATCGTTCTAGATTTGTGTGCATACCCATGTTCCATGCCCCCTAGCGTCCAAATGAAGCGTAGGAAATGCCGGTGATCTTGGCCTGTCTCGTTATATGACGTTTGGGGAAGTAGGTTGTGTTTTTAATGGTGTTACTAATTCACTTGCTTTCTAATCTTATACCGAGTAACTGGACATAAACAAAGTATGTACTTTGCGGTTGAAGGATCTTTGCAAAGGTCTACTTGCTTTATGGACTTTGCATATTTAACTAGTGTCTCCTTGCATTAATTTGCAGTTTTGTTTAAAAGCAGCAGGTCCGTTATATTTTGGTGGTTAGATGAAGCATCACGGGCCAGTATTATTTAGACGTGAGCATGGATATGGATTAAGAAAAACTACATATAATGTTAAGAGGCTGTTTCTTGTGGCCGTGCAAGAGAAAGTAAATGTGGTTTTATAGCATCTAAATTCTTGGGAGACTAGCTATGCAGGTGAAAGAGTTACTAGATTGCTAGCCAAGCACGCAAGAGTGTTCGACTGGACATTTCTAATGGACGTAGTCTTACAGAAATTAAGGTGGGTGCGAGGGTCAAACTTTAGGTCAATAAACGTCAGGAAAAAAGGACACTATGTGGCTCTCCATAATTGCTTGGTACCAATGTAGTATGTAGTTGAAAGAGCATGTAGTTTAAATTGAAGATTTGTTACCGCTAGTAAAATACTTCCCACTAAGGTGGTAGCTATTTTTTGCATACTTTTGTGTATTATTTGGTTGTGCCAAATTTTAAGTACTGGCAAGGAAAGCTTTGGTTGCATGAAATATGGGAAAGAAAAATCCACAATTGCTTGGTACCAATGTAGTTGAAAGAGCATGTAGTTTAAATTGAAGATTTGTTACTGCTAGTAAAATACTTCCCACTAAAGTGGTAGCTGTTTTTGCATACACATTTGTGTAATATTTGGTTGTGCCATATTTGAAGTACTTGCAGGAAAGCTTTGGTTGCACGAAATATGGGAAGGAAAAAGGTTTCTTGATATGTTGTCTTCATAGGGAGTTACCCATTAAAAACAGATTAAGTACATTGATTAACATTCTAGTTGATACTCTATATGCATGTAGTAGTAGTTAACTTGGTGCTAGGTACTTTGTTTTAAGCCTCATGACAGTTTCTTTGCTTTATTTGTGTTGAAATTTCTGTAATTACAAAATTCGTAAACCCAAATGTATTCAACTAATAGTATATGTCAAGTGTAGGTGTGTGTTTATGTAGCTGTGTGGAAGGAGTGTATAATTACTCTTAAGCTTAAAATCTTAAGGCATAATTTATATGGCTTACGTGTTCTGTTTCATCATATAGTTTTGAACATTTGGTGCCTACCCAAGTTATTAAAAGGGAAATGGGACTTGTTGGATAGGTGAGAGATTTGTTGTGCAGCAGCTGAATTGAACCTGAAAATGTAAATGTTTCAAGTTTGTGAGGTACTGGCTTTGGTTGGTGTTCCTTTCAATAATATTGGTCGTGATTAACGGTTTGAAAATTGTTTCTGCTTCCCTTTAAAGTTTAAGGAATTGCACGTTATGTATTTTTTCAAATATATTTTATTGCATTTTCCTCTTTAATAAAAAAAAATAAATATATAAAGACAAGATGAATAGAATATCAGTTCACAGTAAGCATAAGATATACAGAACATATACCATCAGTGTTATCAATATGCAGAATTCACATTTAGGTTGCAAGGCAAAAACTACTTTGAGTTATTAATCATAATAAAATCTGACAAGTTGCATCACTACATTCTAGCCTACCTAATTTAAAAAATCTTGTACTAACTATATACACTATAAACAATTGATGTCACCTCAAAATGTCTATTTCATGTGCACTTCCCAGACCTGTCCAATTTTAAGATGGGTACAAGTTTTGCAGTGTTTATTTTCTTTAATTTTCCTAATCTGCTTGGAGTAATAATATTGTAGTCCCTTGTTCATAAACCAGTTTTAGCTTAAGATTTTGGTAAACATTTTCCAATATTTCTGATAGGGTAGTTTTTTGCTTCATGTAATTTGTTTGCTGGCTAGTATGTAATCTGATTGTTGTAAATCTTTATTCATTCCTTACTGTTAGGACTTGGGTTCCGTCCTCAAAACTGGCACTGCTGTTTCCAAGCTGGCGCCAGCCAAAAAACTGTCAGCTAAGACCTACCCATAATGCCCCTCTGTCTCTCCAGATCTCGTTTGCCACATTCCTCGTTAGACATGCCTAGCCATCTCTCTCAAAGCTAGGTGGAAAACTGTGAAACTTTTTTGTGCAGTTTATCTTAAACTGCTTCTTTTTTTTGTCAGTTTAGCCTTTTCTTCCTATCACCTATAACCTGCTTTTATTTCCTACCCTTTACCTTTGGTAATTAATTCTCTACCATCGTTGGTACTGTTCCTCTCTCCTGCCTTTGGTAGGCCTTCCTTTTACCACTTTGTTTCTTTCGGCTTTTCCCGGTTAGGGGTCGCCACAGCGGAACTCCGGTCCGCTAATGATTGTCAGTGGATTTTTACGTACTGGCTTGCCGAGCCTAACGCACAACCTTCAACGAAGAACGCCCATTCACACATGTCGCTACATAGAAGACTCTCTAACTGAGAATCGAATGGGCAACGTCTAACTGTGAGACGACAATGCTACCGCAGCTCCACCACCGCAGTGTAATTTTTAATGCCGTCGTTTGGTATTCTGTCCTTTTTCTTTCCCTTTTTGTTTCATTTAGGGTAGCCCTTTGTTGCCTGTACTATGTCAGACAAAGTTAAGTTTGGGCTTAAACCGTGTGACAAGTGTGGGTGTAACATGGCCAACTTGGACGGCCACGCTCAATGTGTTTACTGTTAGGGTGTGGGGCCATATGAATGCGGATTGTGATATTTGTTCTAGTTTTAGCAATCGCACTCTAGCAGAGAGCAAAAACAAGCTAATTGTCAAAGGTTTGATCAGAATGCCTTTTTTGGGGGCTCTCTCTGGGTCAGAGGTCTCGCCACCTCCTAAGACCAAGAAACAATGAAAAACAGAGTCGCTCTGTTCCTGCATCTCTGTCATTTACAGAACTGAGTCGGCTCCGTGCTTCCTCAGCGCAGACCTCTTCGGCACCAGGCCCTGTGTCTTCTCCCTTGGTGCAGTCTCTGACTTCCAGGCGATGGAGAGGTTTCTTGCCTCTCTGGGCTCGCAGTCAGCATCAATGACATTGGCACCAGAACCCCCTTCTAGCATGCAGCTGCCCCAACTCCCTACTTCGGTATCCCAGGCATGGGAGCCACAAGACCGCCCTTTCTCCGGAGTTGTCCTCGGAAGATCCTACTGCGGAGCCACCCCGGAAGAAACTGTGCAAGAGGAAGCACCTTGAAACCCCTGAGGAAACGTATCACTGAGGACACAGATTGCAATGTGGGAGAAGGGTCCCCACGGTCTTCCCCCAGACGACGTCTCATTTGGAGACATTATCAAAGTCCTCAAGCAGTGGGGAGATAAAGTCCTCCATACCCTTCTTCTGAGGAATCTGGGCCTTCTGTGCCCCGGCCATCTACTTCCTGGATGACCCCACCTGCAGATGAGCTTATTAAGCTGATCGTGCAGTATGCCTGGAAGGCCCCGGACAACATAGAACCTGTCCCCTGGAGGCCGGACAAAATTCTATCCACCCCTGAAGACCAGCCCAACTGGTCCAAGCAGTTGACTGTTGATTCCATGGTTGTGGCGGCGGCCACCAAGAGGGAACTGGCAGAAGATAGTTCCACTGTCCATCCTCCGAACAGGGAGTCTCGGGCCATAGACTAGGGAAGCGGACATATGCTTCAGCAACTGTTGCCATTTGGTCGCTGAACTGTCTGGCACAGTTCACTCACCTCCAGAGAGACCTAATCTCTGAAATGTCTTCCTCTTTGGCAGGGGTACTGCCTGATGAGATGTGACACTGTAGCCTCGCAGCTAGCTACCCTTGAATCTATCTCTAACTGCTCGATGTGTCTATCTCACACCACCGAGGGGGCAGCATCAGGCATTGTCATGAGACGTCATACTTGGATGTGTGTGTGTGATTTCAAAGACCTCTTTAAATCTTCCTTCGTCAACGTGCCTGTCGAATCGTCACTTTTTGGTCCCAAAATACAAGACACTAGCATGAAGTGAGAAAGATGGAAAGATCTTGTCTGGTGTGGGCATATGTTTTACCACCCCCCCCCCCCCCGAGGTCCTATTTCAGGAACCAGAGGGAAAATTTGTGGTTCAAGAAATCCCAAGGATTTTTTCATGACACTTGTAGTGAGCAATCCCCCTGGGGCAGAGGGGGCAACTCATCTGGAAGATCTCTCTTTCGGGGTAGAGGGGGTCCGCGTAACCAGGGTGCTAGAGATTCCTTCTCCGGCTGACCCTACTAGTGCTGCTGAGCAGCGGCTTGATTGCTTTTCCTCCTGGAAGCAGTCAGGGGTCGTTTTTCTCTGAACCTACCAGCCTGGCAACTTATTACTACCGATGTCTGGGTGCAGAGAATAATATCCAGAGGCTACCAGATACCATTCAATTTAACCCCCAGACCCATCAAATGAATCCCCCAATGTGCCACCAATCAGAGGGAAGTAGCTGCCTTAGAAATAGAAAAGCTGCTAAGAAAGAGTCCTCCAGCCAGTCCCACCAGACCAGAGAGGATTCTGGTTTTACTCTAGGTTCTTTTTAGTGCCAAAAAGACAGGGGACTGGAGACTGATCCTGGATCTCAGCCTGTTGAACAAATTTATCAAACCTCAAAAATTCCAGATGGCCACGGTACAGTCTGTTCTCCCCTTTCTGGGAGGGACAACTGGATATGCTCTATAGAGCTTCAGGACATGTATTTACCACATAAAGATGGATCACTGCTCCTGGAGATTTCTCCTATCCAGGTGGGAGTGAATCACCACCAGTTCAGGGCACTGCCATTCTGTCTCTCGACAGCCCCCCCCCCCCCCCCCCGAGTGTTCAGATGTGTGGTAGTTGTAGTAGCTCATCTTCGACTAAAGGATTCCAGGTGTTTCTGTATCTAGACGATTGGCTCCTTACTGACCCGACCGGGAGTCTTCTAATCTGCAGCCTCTTTTACAGTCGAGGCCTCGCTCTCCGCTTGGGGATTACAATCAGAAAGGATCAATTTCAAATGTCCAACAAAAACATTGGAATTCATTGGAGTAGTTTTCTATACAACATCCTGTCAAGCTTTCCTCCCTCCTCATAGGCGTTTGAAAATAAGACACCAAATCCAAGCCCTTCTTCCACAGACCCTTGTACCAGCGCACCTTGTACTGCAACTCTTAGGCTTCATGGCAGCTGCCATTACCCCAGTACCACTGGCGAGGTTGCACATGAGAATACTACAGTGGCTCCTTTCTTCACAGTGGTCTGTCTTAATGCACCCACTCGACCACATGATATGTCTTGCAAACCCTTGCAAGGAGGAAATGCTATCGTGGATGAAGTCAGTCGAGTCTTTGGTGTCGACTGTTCTGCCTCCCCCAACTCTTGGGCCATGGTGACCACGAACGCTTCCCTGGTGGGGTGGGGCATTTCTAGGGAAAGAAGGTCCAAGGCACCTGGTCCCCCATGCAGGCCAGTTTGCACATAAATGTCCTGGAACTGAGGGCAGTTCTTAGTGTTGCAAGCATTCCACATATCCCTCCCTTCTGGCACCATTGCAGTTAATTTGGACAACATGTCAAGTCTGGTATATCAACAAGCAAGGCTTAACCAGGTCTTACCCCCTGTGTCTGGAAGCCATGAGGATTTGGCACTGGGCAATAGCTTCCAACTGCTTTCTTATAGCAAAGCACATTCCCAGGAGTTTCAGCCTTATTGCAGACAATCTGAGCAGGAACATCCTGATGCCTCACAAGTGGTCCCTCAGTCCTGTAATAGCAGATCGGATTTTCTGCTGCTTGGGCATGCCTTGATGCGATCTGTTTGCTTCCCCCTTAAACAAATAATGCAGAAGCTACTTTGCCTGATCACCACCCCTCAGGGGGAACCCCTGAGGGACGCTCTAACGCACGATTGGCCCCTGGGTCTACTGTACGCCTTTCCCCCGTTTCCCCTCATCCCGAAATTCCTCCAGAAAGCTCAAAGGTGGAGAAGCAAAGTGATCCTCATTGTCCCCCATTGGCCCCATTAGGTCTGGTTCCTGTTCCTATGGCCTCATTTGATTTACAGCCCGTGGATCCTGGATCACTCCCAAGGTCTTCTATCTCATCTTCAGGGAATGAGTCACCCCAGTCTCCACAGCCTCAAGCTCACAGCTTGGTTTCTCCACTTTCAATGATTGCCAGGCTGCCTGATATCTCATCTCCTGTTTGTGAAATCCTTCTGGCTTCACACAAGCCTTCCACCAGGAAAATGTATTCTAGCAAATGAGAGTAGGTTCTCTATTTAGGCCAAAGATCAGAGCTTGGATCCTTTTGCTATACCTATTCAAAAGATCCCACAATACCTGGTAACTCTTGTACATGCAGGAGCCTCAGCATCGACAATCACTGTACATTTAGCAGCTATCGCAAATTTTCACAATGGATTTGATGATTTATTCTGTTATGTCACATTGCCTGTGCAAAACCTTTTTGAAAGGAGTATTACACGTTACACCTCCTGTCAAGCCCCCCATAGAACAATGGGACTAAGGTAATCATTAACAGGCCCTCCTTTCAAGCCCTTTGACTCTGGTGATATCCACAGGGATAGAGTATCCCTTCGTACTGAGCCTTCTTTCTTGCCCAAGGTCATTTCTGTTTTTTTCCGTTAACCAATCTATTGATCTGCCGGTTTTCTTCCCTCAGTATTCAGACAGAGGGGGAGTATCCGTTGCATACCCTTGATGTTCATAGGCAGCTTTGTTGTTATTTAGACTAGACTAAATCTTTCAGGAAAACGGATAAATTGTTTGTGGCCTTTGCAGGACCCAGATTGGGTAAACCTGTCTCCAGAGTGACTCTAAAAACGTCATTACCTTTATCTACCATCAGAATAAGCTATCCTTATCTTCCAGAATAAAGGCTCTTTCTACTAGATCAATGGCTACTTCTGCTGCTTTTCATTCCAGAGTCTCTATGGATGATATCTGTGCAGCAGCCACTTGGACAAGACCTCGCACCTTTATCACTCATTACAAATTTAGATTTGGCCTCCAGGGGATGAGCATCTTTTGGTTCTATGGTGGTCAGGAATATCCTCCCTTGGGGCCACCAAGTACTCAAGTAGTTGGGGACTCTGTCCTAACAGTAAGGAAAGAATAAAGATTTGCATCGGATAAAGAAGTTGTCTTACCATAATGTTCCATCTGTGTTGTAGATCTTCATTCATTACTTCCCACCCTCTTTCCCCCGTCTGGACTCCTGGGGGACTTCAGGAATTCCTGGTTTAGGGTATTTGCTCAGAATCTCCTGTTTTTTCTCTTACTATGTCTATATTATAAGGGTGGGCAAACGCAAATCTGGAGAGACTGAGGGGGGCATTGTGGGTAGGTCGTGGCTGAGAGTTTTTGTCTGGCACTAGCTTTGAACGGGCCGTGTCGGTTCAGAGGACTGAACCGAAGTCCTAACAGTAATGAATGAATGAAGATGTACAACACAGATGGAACGTTATTGTAAGACACAATTTCTTTTTTTATAGCCATTCTTTTAAATTCTTCCCATGTAATTTTAGTTCTATCTAACCAATGCTGAGCTATGTACGATTTCATCATTGCACACAATGTTACCATAATGTGTTTGTCGTATGGATAGTTGGTGGGGAGTCCATGTAAAATTGCAATTTCCCATGACAGGGTGGATGTAGTGTATCCCTTTTTTCTAAGTTGGCTCTTCACGAACACCATAATTTGTAAACTTTCTTACAGCTCTAAAACATGTGAAGGGTCAATTGCACTATTTGGGCATGTGGGGCAATAAGGAGAGTGAGAAGGATTAATTTTAGAGTGGTGTATGGTGGGCATTATTGATCATAATTTGGGTATAAATTAGCTTTTTAGAGAGGTTATTTTTAGAGGGGTTAATTTCAAAGTGAGTTAATTTGCAGCAGATTTTTGTTAATCAGTAATCATGTTATTTTTCCCTTCCCAATATTTTGAAGTGCATCTTGGTAACACGTTGTATATTTCTATGGTCTTGCAGATATTCAATTTTTATGGACATGAAATTAAGTGTGGTATGACAGGTGAAATATGAAGGAAAGTGCTGTCTTCCTTTTTGCATTGCTGGATATGCTTGAGGTAGATACTTTACTTTGTGTCTGAGACATTTGAAAAGCTGTCCCAAGTGTTTTGACTAAACCAGTTTAGAGAATTTGTTTGTGTCTTTCGTCTTTTCCTGGATTGGGGTCGCCACAGCAGAACTCCGGTCTGTTAATGGTTGGCAGTTGATTTTTACATACTGGCTTGCCAGACCTGACACACAACTTTCAACTAAGGTACGTCCATTCACGCATGTCTCCACGCAGAAGACGCTCTAGCTGAGAATCGAACCGGACAGCGTCTTGCTGTGAGGCGACAACGCTACTGCAGCACCACCGTGGGTCTAAACCAGTTTAGAGAATGAAGTCTCTAAAAGTTCAGTGGGGTGCCAGCATGTTCATAGGTTCATAGGTTCATAGGTTCATACTAGGCTATCTGCCCGAGGGCATTTACAAGCCTAGCCCATCGTTTTGTGGCTTACGCCACCCCTTTAGTATGGGGAACTATACCCATTATTTTGCTGTGCCTCTGTCGAGCAGTGACACTGAGGTAATCCCTGGGGTATATCTGCGATCTCCCATCCATTGGTCAAGATTTCTCTTGAACAAGGCCAGCGAGGTGCTCTGCCTCACATGTACCGGGATTTTGTTCCACAGCATAGGGAGTCTTTGGGTGATGAATCTATCCCTCCAGCACGTCCTATTAATAGCCGTGTCAAGGTTTAAGTCTCCCGCCCTTGTGGCTCTGATGGATCTAGATTTTTGAGGTGAAGCATATTCATCAAATCTGGGTTTGACATGGCCTTGTATGTTAGGCAAAGGTCACCTCTGAGCAAGCGGTGGCGACTGAATAGAGCTGGAGTTCTTTCAGTCGGGCAGCATAGGACAGATTTTTGAGACCCTTTATCCTTTTGGTGAGGAACTTTGTGGCCTCTCCAGCTGCTGCAAGTGTCGGGTCAGATACATTCGAATGGGGCATTGTACTCAATCATTGGTCTGATGAGTGATGAGTAAAGGGAGACTATGACCTCCCTTGATCTAGATGAGAATCCCTTCATGATAAGGTGGGCAATGTAGAAGGTCTTCCTAACTACTTTAGCTACATGGGTGTCGAATGACAGACTACTATCAACCTGGGTCCCCAGGTCCCTGATAACTTCTTCTGTGCTCAGTGGATTGCCACCTATTTGGTAGCTAGGGGTAACCTTGTTTTTCCCGAAGGGTATGACTATGCATTTTTGGCATTTAACTTTAGGCCGTGGCTCTGGCACCAGTTATCCGCTTCTGTGAGACCCTTCTGAAGGATATCTGTGTCAGATGTGTTTTCTACTATGGCGCCCAGTTTGCAGTCATCTGCAAACTTTGTCAGCCATAACCCTCCTGTGTTTGCTTGTACTTGGAAAAGTAGATGCCAAACAAGAGTGGGCCCAGGACTGAGCCCTGTGGGACACCACTTGTGACAGGCTTTGAGTCTGACATGGCGCCAGCAGCTCTGACCCTGTGGGTTCTGTCACTCAGCCAGTTTGCAACCCATCTTGTGATGTATGGGTTGACATTTAAGCTGATGAGTTTTTCAATGATACCCGAATGGGGTATTGTATCGAAGGCCTTAGCCAGATCGAGGTAGGCTGTATGGACTGCCTTTCCTCATCAATGGCTTTGGTGACTGTTTCAAAAAGTCAACCAAGTTTAAAAGGCATGATCTGCCTTTGACAAAGCCAAACTGGGTTGGATCCAAAGTCTGCAAATTCCCTATGTCTTTATTTATGAAGTCCATTATGATCCTCTCCATGGCTTTGCAGATAAGGCTTGTCAAGCTAATGGGCGGTAATTTCCAGGGTCGGTGGAGGCACCGCCTTTGTGAAGTGGTACCACAGTTGCAGTGCGCCACTCCTGGGTGCGTATCCAGAGGTAAGACTTTGATTAAACAGCTGTCCTAGCTGTGGGTTTAATTCCTCATTGAGTTCATGGAGCACACAGCCGGGGACACCATCAGGTCCCATGGATGCTGTGTTTTTTGCTTTGGAGAGACCAGTTCTCACTTGGGCGCTGGAGATGTTTGCGGGGCTGGAATCGTTTGGTATAGATATCTCTCCTTTTGGGGAGGGGAGAAGTTTGCACTGAACCTGTCAGCCAGTATGTTGGCAATGTCTGTAGGATCAGTAATCTTCACATCATTTTGAACTAGCTCTGAGCATATCTGGGAGTTTCCTCCCAGGTTTCTAACATAGCTAAAGAAGGCCTTATGATTGTCTTTTGAGTCTTTAGCTATTTTTCTCTCGAAATTTGCTTTGGATGATTTTATGAGAGCTCTTAGTTTTTACTTATAGTGATCAAGGGTGTCTTACCTTTTAAGGATTTTGCTCTATCTTGTAGTAGCTTCCTCCTTTTGTTGTAGAGTTTGTTTATGGCTGGGGTCCACCAGACTGGACGCTTGCCTTTGGTACAAAGAGTCTTTGTTTTGCTTGGGATTGCCTTATCCATGCAGTCCTGCAGGTGCTGGTAGAAGGCATTTGTAAGTGATTCAGCGGCTTGAGTACTGTTTTCCGCCAGCTCGGGGGCCTTAAAGGAGACCACACTAGTCTTTAGAAGTGTGAAGTCGGCTTTTGAGAAGTTCTTTACTGTGGTCTTTTTTATTTCAGGTGGGGGTGGGATGAGGACCTCCAGCGAGATTAGTTTGTGGTCTGATCTCACCAGTGAGGGGTACACCTCCGGTGTTGAACATTGTGCTCCCATGTTCGTGATGATGAGATCAAGTATGTTATCTCCTCTTGTGGGGATGGTGACTAGTTGTTCCATGGCATTTGAGTTTATGAATTCCAGGAACTTTTGGGCTAGGGTGTTTGGGCTTGAGTAGTGTTCCCAGTCTATATTAGGGTAATTGAAGTCACCTAGTATGATGGTGTTTGGATGTGGACTTCTGTGTCTTTTGCTGGTAAAAAATGGGATGCATAATGAAAATGGGGTGGGGTAGAAAATGCTTGCTTCTGTATAGTCTAGTGGTTTGCAGCAATTTGTCTCGACACTTTTGTTGAGTGTGTGCAGTTATTGGTTTTGTTTAATTTGTGGTGTGTTTTTACACCTTTTATTTATAAGTTTAAATAACAAAATTTGCGACTGGATTGCTTTTATTTTCTAGCAGGCATGTAATGCAAGTGTGTGTGTGAGACCTGGGGGGGGTGCACTTGTCTGTTTCCTGGCACATGCAGAAATGGTAGTAAAGATTTCTTAAGAAATAGGTTTGTGTAATGGGCAGTTAACTTAATTTTCTTTGGGATCTCTGTTTTAACACATTACATGAAAATGCAGAGTAATATTTTCAATGATTTTGCATTGTGGGTAAATGGCCAGCTTACAGTTTGTGCTTATTCTATATATATCTATCTATCAGATATATATATATATATATATATATATATATATATATATATATATATATATATGTATGTATATGTGTTTGTGTATGTCAGTGTTCAAAAATGCTTAGGAAAATAGTTTTTCTTTAGACTGTTAATGCAGGTAGATATGGCTGATCTTGTAGAATGCTGAGAATAATATGACAAAATGTCCAACTGTGTGTGGCTGCTTTTAACGGTACTTTTTTTTTAAAACTTTAAGTGTTAGATTAGAGAACTGGATAGTAAAATTGCTAATGAATGGCTGAGTTTGCAGTATATTTTGGACAATAGGATAAAGAGAGGTTGCGCAGATGTAGTGGGGAAAACTTGTGTCGACTAAAGAGTGGGGGATTTTTTTCTTTTTAATGCTGCATCTGTCTAGGTTTGAATGCATTGTTTATTTTGAGACTGTGTCAAACTGATCTTCGCCTGTGTCAGCTGCTTTGTGTATTCAGTGTTACATGTGGGTGGTGGTTCTTTTTGGGGGGATCTAAGGTGGTGTTTGTAAAGTCTTATGGAACATTTGACTAAAATAAAAAAAATAATTGGCTTTACTGTAGGGTGCTGATAAAGATCCAATAAACTATCGTTGTCAGATTGACTTTTAATTACCCCCCCCCCCGACTGTATTGCATTGTGCATATTGGAATGTAAAAGTAGATAAAAATCACAGCCTTAGTTTGGTATGGATACTGCTTTTAGGGTTTCAAGTACTGTGGTAAGTGTACCCCATTCTTAAGGTGGATGCAGTTAAAGTACATATTTGGCTGTTGGTGCTCATCTTTGCACCCACAATGTGTAAGTAACTTATTTCTGGCTCTGTCTGGCGATACTTGTATTGATATAAAGTACCCTTGGAGATTTTATTGGTTCAGTGGTACCTTCTACTTTTGGAAGTGTCTGTTCCTTACTCTAGTTCGTTTTTTTTTTTTTTTTTTTTCTTGATATAACTTGGCTACTACTGTTACTTGTACACAGACTATTTCAATAATTGATGCTGCCCTTGTCCCATGTCACCCCCATTATGGTATCTGATTGACTTGCTAATTGATGGATGGTTCCTTCTGATCGATAGTTCTTTGTGATTCAGGTTTCTAGCGCTGCTGCGCTACTTGTATACTGCAGTGTTTGCACAGTCCCCAGTATGTCTTGCAACATTGTTGTGTCTCTTGGTATACAGATCATAAGCTGAATGTTTTGACCAGTGTGAAGCTGTACAGTGGTTTGTAGTGACTGTTCTGCAGAAGCTAAATTTTTCTGTCTCCTGTCCTTTCTGCATAATTTGTAAAGTTGTGTATCCTGTTCACTATATTGAGCTCAGGTTGTCTTTCTGTTTAAATTCACCTTTCCTTGGCAATTTGCGTAGCAGCTGTTGATCAGTATGTGGTTGTTCAGCAGTTAAGTTTGTAGCCTTTCCAGATTTTTATTGGCACTTTCTTTTGATTCTTCTAGTAAGACGCTGTCATCCTCACCTGTGCTGCAAGGGCTTTGAATGTATACTGTCTTTCTCTGTACACAGTGTGTATGTTTATAGCAGTGATGAGTTTTAAGGGAACAAAATGCAGGTATGTGCTTATAGTAAAGCTGCTACTTGAGCCAATGTTTTATTGTCTTGCCTGCTGTGGGATTGCCCTGAACCCGTGTGTCTTCCTTTGCTGCTGCATGTAGCCCTGTAGGCTGCGAGTCCTGGTTACTGTATAGTTTAGCCTAGGTGGTTCTTCCCCATAGGAGTATTCTATAATACCAGTAGTTATGCCACCCCTTATTTTGTGTGCGATATTGTGGGCTCCTGCTCTGTTTTCGGGGACACCTGGGGTGGCTTTCCTACTGAGTAGTAAAGTTTTGTCAATGTACCATGGGATTTATCTGCCTTGTGATCTTTATTTCTTCTCCACCATTTGCAGTCTACCTGAAGAAAAAATTCTTTAGTCTGCTTGGAGTACAAAAATATCTATGCAAAGATCCAAAATTTCTGGGAGCCATACATATTTCTCCACATTTTTGTGAATTGTTTATCCAGTTTCTCTTCCCAATCCTATCTAACCTCCTCCTGGTTCCTATAGCTGTTGTGCAGTATTTTATGTTATACCAATTGCCCCTATAACAGCAGCTTCTGTTCTAGATTCCACTCTAGCAGTGCTAATTTTTCACTTGGGATCCCCATGTTTTGTCTTTACTCTGCCTTCCCTATCAAAGATTGATATTGGTCTCTAGTCTGCAGTCCAAATGAGTTCTTGGCCTCTTCCCATTCTGTTACCTTCCCTTCTCTAATCATTTGCTCCTAATACATTGGTTCCTTTGCCAGTTTTCTCCAGTACATTCTAGTCCCCTCTTGCCTATTCTCCCTACCCCAAGTTGCAGTCATCCCTATCGGCAGAATCTTCTTTCGCCATTCCCATGTTGGCTTAGTTCTTAGTATTGTATTCATAAAGTAGCAGGAAGTGTTCTATGTATGGCTATTTTCCTTAAGGATTTGCATCCAGAATCCTAATCACTTCATTTCTTGAGTCATCCGTCATTGCCATTCCCCTCAGTCGGGTATGCAATATTTGAGCATTGCATGTTTACCTCAGTGGTAGCCAGAGAGCAGGTGGACTCTAGATAAGCTAGGCTGTGGTATAGTGTGGAAGAGTGTAGGGTCTGTGGAAAGCTCTGGGGTATGTCTAGTATTAATGTTGCGTGAAGCGTAGGCTAACTGCTGTGTGGTTAGTTAATGCTACTGGAATCGACTGACTTTTTTCCATGTTGCAGTCTCCTTAGGTTACTCAACTCTAGCTTTATTTTCCGATGCAATTTATTTTTCATAGTTAAGGGTAGAGCTAACCCTGACTGACTCAAGCATGGCATTGATGTTCAGCGGAGTATCAAGGGGGCATTGACTGAAAGTTACTCAAGGTTGCTGAGCATTTCTGTATGGAAATGTAGGCAGTCTTGATTAAATCCTTCTACACAGCTGAGTACTTGTGTCCACATCCCACTGCTTAAAGCCCCTGTTTTATACTGGATAAAATGCGTATTCTTTTGCCTCTTACCAGAATATTTCTGTAGAATTTTCCATCCCAAATTTGTGATTAATGTTTACTCCTTCCGGTCTTTGACTTGAGGTTCAAACTCACTGACTTGACTTCCCAAAATCTCCATCCTAATTCCGGGATAGTTTGTTTTCTTGCAAACTAACTGTATCTGCTTGTTTTTTTAAATTTCTGTGCGTTTTGTGGTACACATTTCAGTCTCTTTTAATTTGAACATTAAGTGTTCAGTGAGATGCAATGAGGCTTAACATTACTATCTTGGTTTCTTTGGCTGACTTGTTGCCAAGTGGCTAATGGCACATCATAAGCTGCTGGCATTGACATGTGTCCCTTTACTTGGGATAAGGCTGTGTAACTTTGCGGACTGCTTCAGGGCATCCTTTAATACCCCCTTTGACCCTTAACTTTTTGAGCATACGGTTAAGGACATTTTTACCTGAAGTGAGACACTGTCTTCCCAACAGTCTGTCTTGGGGCATGTTTTGTTACCAGTCGACTCCATTACCCTCTTATCGGACTTTCCCTTGGAACTAGATGGGGTGGTGATCTTTTTAGAAAAGCGCAGCATTCTTTACAGGAAGCTGCTCTTGAGGGTTCCCCCAACTGCAGGGGGGTAACCGTAACAGGTGGCACACTCGTGGTAGAGGTGGTCCGCTGAAACCTGTTTAGCAGTGTCTTCTCTGGGAGGCCTTTTCATTGACCCTGAAGCATTGCCAAACTGGCTGTGGAGGCAGTCTGAATTTATTTGGCTTTTCACCTAGAAGGTTGGGAGGCTATCACTTCAGATGCACATGTGTTGAGTTAGTCAAGAGACTATGCAATTCCATTTTTAGAAACTCCTAATTTAAATCCCAAACCTCTCCCGTCCCATCAGAGAAGGGATGCAGCCATCAAAATTCAAAAGCTGTTGAAAAAAAAAATCTTGTCATCCAAGAGTTTGATGGTCCTAATGCATTCCATTCTGCCTCTTTTGTGGGAGGGACTATTGGCTGTACTCGTGACCTCAAGGACACCTACCATCATGTAAAGATTGTGAGGCATTCTAGATGGTTTCTGTACTTGCATTCATTACCAGTTCGAGCACTGCCCTTTGGTCTTGCCACTGAGCCGTTGGTGTTCACCAAGCTAATGACAGCCTGGCTCAGGCTGCTGGGTTTCCAGGCCTTTCCTTACCTAGATAATTGACTTCTAAATGGCTCCATCCATGAGAGCATCTTTAGTCAGAGTCGGGGGCACCTTACTCCAGGTGTGCAGCTCCTTGGGAATCTCAATCGGCTATCAGAAGTCTAGCCTTCTCCCTGAGCAAAAAGAGTTCATAGGCTGCCACTTGGGTTCAATTTTAAGGATTGCAAGAATGTTTCCAGAGCAGGGTCTAGCCTTTTCCTTGCCCTTTTGTCCAAAACTCCTGGTTTGTATCATCCTCAGATTTTTAGGAAACATGGCCACCATCTGCTTGGTTCCTCTAGCAAGGTACCGCATGAGGGTTCTATAGTGGACACTGGCAGTGCATTGGTCTTATCTGACACATTGAGTTCCCCATGGTGATGACAAAGGTAAGCCAAAATCCAGTAAGGTGATTGAAGTCCCATTTGTTTTCCCTGGCATGGTCGTGACAGATGCTTATTTTCTTGAGTGGGTGTCATATTTCAAAAGGATAACTGGTTTTGGTAATGGACTGGGTTCACTGGACAATCTTCCCATTATTTTGGAAATGCAGCAGTGCTCCTTGCGGTGCAGACTTTTCAGGAGATTCTTCCCAAATGTGTGATTTTTCTTTTCAGACAGATGTGTCTGAACAAACTGGGTGGGGGGGGGGGCATTCCCATCTTGTGTCTGGCATTGGGCAATTACACTTTGATAGTTACTGACTGCAGTGCACATCCAGGGGAGAGTCAACATAATGGCAGCTTGAGCAGGAAGTTGTGTTGTTCCTTGGAACTTTTGGTGTTGGGGTACTCCTGTGTTGCAGTCTGTTTGCATCTTTATGCACCAGCTATTGTACCTTAGTCTGTCCTCAGGCGCAGTCACCCAGGGACTGACTTCTGCATGCTTGACCCCAGGTCTTCTATATATCTACCCCCTGACTCTGCTGTCTTCAGAAAACAGCCTGTTGCATAAACTGCAACCCTGACTGCCTCCTTTTTGGCCCTATCACGTGTAGTTCTCCCTTTCTTTGCCCTCTTCTGAAGTACCCACATAGGCTTCTGCAGTTCTGTTGATGGCCAGAAATCTCAAGCCTTCAGATAGAGTAGTGTATATTTTGTATTAAAAATGGTCCGTGCATATGGTATGCTTGTAAGTTGATTATATTTTGCTTGTTGGGTACCTCCAATGGTCTGGATCCTTTTTCAACTCTTAATATTCTAGACTTTCAACTGTATTTCTATTAAGGTGCATTTGGCAGCTATTTCCCATTTCCACATTGGTAGGGGCAATGTCTTGGTTGCGTTCAAAAAATTTGAATCTCTGTCTCTGATTTACTTTTCATGCCTGGCGTTCTGGCTGCATTTCCCTTTGAACCTTATACTACAATGCACTTGAAATTATCTTGCAATACCTTATTTTTGGTGACTTATTCCGCCAGGCTGGTGTCAGGTCTACACTCTCTTTGGTACCTCCATACTCTGTTTTTCATGAAGACAGAATTTCCCCTCTGCACAGATCCTTCATTTCTTGCTAAGGTGGCTACAGAGAGATTTTAATCAGTCCATTTGTTTGTGTGCCTGTGTCATAAGTCAGGGAGGCTGTTTTTCTTCCTGTGTTGGGGTCCTTGATATTTTTCCATAGGTCAAGTGGTGTCAGTGCGGGCACACTTTTTATTTGGGGTGCATATTGAGTGAGGGATTATGGGTAGAGGAGGTGGCACTCTTTGGTGTGTTGGTTGTCTTGGATTTAGTAACTCTCAGGTTAAACAAGACAGGCAATACAGATCTGCCATTATAGTAAGTGCATTACTTTTTTTTTGTCTGTTTTCCAGATGCCTTTCTTCCCCATCACACTTCCAACATTTGCTATTTACCTGAGGAAACCAGTAAATTCCATCCCTCTTAACTTATTTTCTGTAACCCTACTTTTCTCCATTCCCATATTTTGTTAGAATGCTTCCCCTTCACCTGTTTCCTCTTTGAATTAATAACCACCTGCTTGTGCTTACATACATGATCCTTAAGTGTGTAGCTCTGCAATATCCTTTCAGAGTAGTTCATCCTAAAACATATTGGTCGTTTGGGAGGATCAGCTAATCCCACTTGACTCTTGCCCTCTTCCCTTTCCAGTATTTCAGCACTTTATCGTCTATGACTTCTCTGTGTGACCTATACATTAAAACCAAATAAACTAAAAATATTTTTACTAGTGTCTTAGTAGCCATAAGAGCGTCCAGCTTCTCTGTTCTTCTATTCTGTTTAGTCTCTTCCCAAATTCCTTGGCTGCCCTAACAGAAGCCTTTTTAATGTGTTTTCCTTAACACTGCTCTTACTGCGCCCCTGTAAATGTGGGTATTGCTGAACCAGTTCGTGAGTGGTTGTAAAACGTGTCTTTAGCCTTTTGTGTGTTGTCTTTTTTAATTTTTATATTCTGAAAAGACTTAACTTTCAAATTGTTAAACACTGAGATTTTTTTCTGTTTTTTTGTATAAAGTACAAAATATCTGCAAATAAAGTTAACTTCTTTATTACTGTACTAATTGTATCCTTGAATGAGTCCTCGTTTTCTTTGCCAGTAGCTCTAAGTAAAAAGTAAATGAGAGAATAAGGGCATTTGCCTGGTTTCTGTTTAAACGACTTATCAGAGAGGAATTCTTTTTATTTTAATTCTTGCCTCTGATTCTTCATATATTCCCTTATTAACATTATTGTATCTGGGAATGCAAAGGTTTCCATTGCCCCACTCTTAAAACCCCGTCTTCCTCTTTTGAATACAGTTTCTGCATCAAGACCCACCAACAGCAGTATGTTTACCCTTCTGCCTCCCTGTGGAACATTGCTGTAAATGTTGCTTGCCTGCCTCCCTCAAAACCACACTAATCCATATCTTTTGATCTTTATTTCCTCTGTACATTGGCTCTTCTGTGTCCATTTATTGCTTTCTTCAATATTGGGGTTACTGTCTCCAGCCTGAGGCTGATGTAGTTTCAATGTTATCTTGATCCTGGTCCTATTAGTGTAAGTGGGGAATTGTATCATCAAGGGATGGTGCTACTTTTGGGAGCATTTTTCTTGTCTTTTGCTGTGATCACATTAGTTTCCACTTTGTTCACACAGTCTGCAAGGTTGACTGCCGTTTTGTTTATCAGGGCGAGTCCACCATCTCCTTTTTATTTTCACTTATTTTGTGCTGCTCAATTATAAGTTATTTTCCAGCGTTGTGAAATGAGTTGCTTTCCTTTTCCATTGTATGTTCAGCAGGGTGTCTGAGGATGACTGTATAGAATGATTGATGTACTTTTTGTCTTGTATGTCAACATTTTTTTTTCTCTCCTTTCAAGTCTTGACTGAAGACCAGGTATAAACGCACCCTGTGCTCAGGCAACCATAAAAGGTCCCCCTTAAACTTCCTAAAGTTTTTTATCCTTGTCCCAAAGTTCAATAATGAGAACATTCAGTGGGCGACTCCTGATGGCCTAAAGACTCTGTTCTCCCACTTGATTACAATATGTGCTGGGCTGAAGCTGACCTCTACGTATGCGCGCCTCCGAGAACCTCTGTTGTCTCTTGGTATATGTTTCAGTAAACTAGCCAGGCATGTGACTTAATTGCCCTCCCTCTCCATGTTTTAGCAATGTTCTTTGCTTCTATTATGTCTGAAGCACTGCAGAAGTTTTCTGTCTGAAAACTGGATAATATGGTTTGTTTCTTAGAAGGTAAACCCAACCAGCCATTTCTGTGGTTTGTGTATTTAGTTTCTTTAATTTCTAAAATCTTAGTTGCCAGCTAATATGAGCTCCATTTTTATAGGCATGCTTGTGATGTTGCCAGTCAGGTCCTCATCTGTTCAGTCATGCAGTCATTGGTACCCACTGAGATTCTTTTGTCTTGAGCTACTATTAAGGATCCTTGTGGTGAATCTCAGCCAGCTTTAAATTTTAATAAAACCTAAACTAGTCTGATTCACGCTCACTCTGTCGCGTGCTCTGCGTGTGCTCAATAATTTAGGTGTAGTTAATGGTGTCTTTATTATACATATACAAACATTGGGGGTGACCTGGGGCTGGAGAGACGCACAACAGGCCATGCCTTCCATGTCAGTAGGAGTTGGTCTGTGCATGGCAGTTCAGAGCCCTCCAAAGGAGTTTTATTATAAACTAGCAGAAAAAGGCAACCAAGAAATGACTCGCTCTTGGTGATCCTCTTGCAAGAAATACTTTCTAATTCAAAGTGTGTTGGAGGTAAAAAGGGCTAAACCGTAAGTATCCTGCTTAGAGTGCACTACCACCTATGGTACAGAATGTACCTGGTACAATGACCGGTGGATTCAAGGCAACGGTAAAGAGCAAAAGTTGTGCTTGGTCTGGGGCATGCAGCATATGGGGTAACATACATTTTCTTTACACAAATTTTTTTTTTTTTTTTTTTTTTTTTTTTTTTACTACTGGTTTAACCCTGTTAGTAATTTTTAATTGCAGTTCTACAACACATTCTTCAAAATGCAAATAAAGTAGATTTTTCATTTCTGACTGGGATCTGAAAGCTTAATTATGTACGTTTTAAAGGTTGTATTCGATTTAAGGGAATATATTTGATTCATTATTTGGAAAAGCAAACTTTGCTTGATCCTGTGGATGCTATTCACTGCACTGCAGATTGTAGAACAAGGTTTAGCACAATTTAAACTTTGTGCTATATTTTATATATTTTAGCCTTGTTTGTATAGAAACAACATGGTTTAATATTTTCTATTGCTGCCGTTAGTAGTGTCTGTGTATTGCACAGTCTGGCAGTTGATTTAAAGGATTAAAGTGCTGTTAAGCTTTTCCTTGTCTAGTGGTGCAAGGTTCGATTTCATCAGCCTGAAAAAAGGTTCATGAAGATCGGTGCTCTACTCCAAAATACAAATAAATTATATTGGCTGGTGTTTCTTCTCTCAACTTTCCTGATGCAGCTGCCCCCCCATCAAATATACTTGCACCTGAAAAAGAAACTAAAAAAAGCCTCAACCTGCATTTTGTGAATCTGGCTTTGTTTTAAGCTAGCTTGCAGACCACTTGTCTATTTCCCCATTTTTCTCTGGTGTGAACCTGCAGCACTGTATGGCACAGGGGTCTGAGAGCACTTATTAAATATAATACTGTCACCAGATACTTTGTCCTCTAGTGTAGTACATCGTAAAAAGAAACAAACTTCACCACTCGACAATCAGGTTATTGCCATGTGGTTTCCTTAGCCAAGAGTGTTTTTACTGTCAGCTAATCTTGGAGGCTATGCTTCTGTTCAGGATGATTTTGGCGGTCTTCTCTAGGGATCAGTGTAACAGTAAAGATTTTGATGGGGAAGACTGATGCAGACAGTGGTGAACAAAAGGAGTAGAGTGGACGCACTGAAGGTGACCAGAATCAAAAACCCAAGCAAATGTTCACTTAAATGCTAGTTAGGTTTAGAAATTTGTGACTGAAAATCTGGAGCTTCTCCAGAGATTGACAGTTTATGATCTTATTGAGGGTGACCTTGTTCAATCTGCAGAGTGTAGTGAATACAGCTGCAGTCACAGTACCAAGTAAAATTTGTGGTGTTCCTCAGTTAAGAACATTAGTTGTCTATAAAACTGCATGGACAACTCATTCAGGTAGTGAACCAAAGTGTACTCTTACCTTGTAGCTATATCAATCAGTGGTATTGGTTGTTGACTCCTTGCTTTCGGCTTGGCTAGCTGTGATTTCTCTAGCTGCCAACTCTAGCAGGAGAGCCTTTGCTGCTTCTAACCCTACACCACTGGATAAAATTGGCAAGTGGTTAAGATCTCTGAAATAAGTTGTCACAATCTTAAAATTCTAAAGACTACATCACTAGACTCTGAGCTTTGTGTGGAAATTTTATTTTGCAGTATGCTTGTTTTTAGATCACTGTCTTTGCTTGCTCAACAGAAGTGTTATGAATGAGATTTCTTATTTGACTCTGCCTTCAAAACTTGCTTTGTGTCTTGGAAGGTGTAGGTACTGTTTTTAGAATTTCTGCCATGTCTCGAAACGTTGCTCGGTTACATAAGCAGGCTATTTTGAGGACTTCCTTATAAGTTCTGCATTTGTTTGGACCTGTTGCTACAGGTAAATTTGATACATGGGGTATCTAGAAGGTTTCATATTTCCAGGTTCTCCCAACAAGGTTCTGAACTTCATGGGGCAGTACAAACAAAAATTCCAGACTGAGTCGGGGTACCAAGAGGATTCTTCTTCTTTCGGCTTTTTCCCAGTTAGGGGTCGCCACAGCGGATCACCTGTCCGCTCATGATTGGCAGTGGAGTTTTACGGTGTCTAGTTGCCAGCCCGGCGCCCAACCTTCCGCAGAAGGCACACACTCACATCTAGGGCCAATTTAGAATGTCCAATCCACCTACAGCATGTCTTTTTGGGATGTGGGAGGAAACCGGAGTGCCCGGAGGAAACCCATGCGACCACAGTGAGGACATGCAGACTCTGCACAGAAGGCACCCCAGCCGAGAATCTAACCGGCGAACTTCTTGCTGTGAGGTGGCAACGCTAACCGCTGCACCACCTTGGCAGCCCTACATAATGCTTCCAAACCAAATAAAGGGGGTTCCTTTCCCAAAAAAATCATTCCCTTGCTAAAGAATGACTATGCCAGGGCTTTGGGTATCCTGTCCCTCCCGTTTCACCTTCCCCTAGGTTTTGGCTTTGCCTAGCAGCCTGGCCACATAGTTTCAGACAAAAGGATGCTGAGAATAATTCTGTCAGGATAATCTCTGCTGTTGACCATCTCCTCCCTGACCCTCCAGACTGGACAAGCCTGTTCTCTCTGGTACTCGCTCCTTCACAAGTTGCAAGCAGGGTGTATAGAACCATTTCCTTTACTGCAAACAGAAAAAGGAATTTACACCTGAATCTCTGGTACCGGAGTAGAAGCTATCGAGGACATTTTTTGCCTTAACTAATCTTCTGAAAGCACCCATATTCAAAATACAATACTAATGGTCCTACTCACTTAATGGTGATTTTACATTTTGAAGGATGCTTATTGTCTAGAGGGCATAGAAATCTGTTTACAATCCACTTTCTCTATTATAAATCAGACAATTTTGCTAGGTTCTTTTCTCACCTGTAGAGTTATGCAGTGCTTTTCCAGGGTTTCCAACTGCATCCAGTCATCCAAGCTAAGACGAGAATATTTTTTGAGTTATTTAACTTGTACTTGCATTGTACACTGCTCATTGCTTTTGAACCTTTTGTGGCAGTTATTTCTGTCTGTTTTTTCTAGTTGTGTGTGCCTTCAAATCCAATCTTGAAGGAAATGGCTACAGACTTCAGTCTGCACTTGAGAACCTCTTTTGCAGTTATAAGTTTATTTCTGGGGTCCTTCATCTTGTGGCAGGAGGTGTTTACTTGGTCTTTCTGAATTGGGAAGTACTCCAGGAAGCTGTGAAGTTGTTTATTGGTTAGCGGTCATAAAGTCAGTTTTGAAGCTTTTTTTCTTTTATGCTGTAAATCAGGCATGTTTCTGTGGTACTGCCCATTGGGCAGCTGTAGTTAGCAGTGCCCTGTATAGTAGCAAATGCCTAGACAGTACAGTTTTCCTATAAAGCTAGGATTAGATCCAGAAGCTGTTACACTGTGGCATTGTGTGGGAAGAAGCTTGGAGCAGATAACTTGCACGTAAAATAGCACTACCGTATCCTAGCACTACATAACTCCTGTCTTTAACCCCGGAAGCTGTCCTGGACAATCCTTTTAAAACCCAGTCCTTAATTCTAAACAGCCCACCCTATCTATTACAGGACCAGGCAACATGGGTATGCAGTTTCCAAATGTCTGGCCAGCTTGGTAGGTTTGGGTATCCCAAGGTGATGTGGAAATTCTCAGGTTCGCAAGTAAGGTAAATACGTAATTGTTTTATGCCAGCCTCGCATTACAGATGGGTAGTTGTCATGCTGGCACTGTTGCTGCATCCCAGGTAGATTTTGCATGACTCATTGTGGGTGTAAATGACCTAAGAATACCTAACTGGACTATGAAGAGAACTAATGGATTTGTCAATGTGTCACAGATGTGTATGAAACTTGGGCTGAGCAGCATTCTATCTTTGCCAAACATGCCACAGTATGGATGTAAAGTGATTTGTAATTTGCTTTTCTGGTGTCACTCCAGGGGGATCCAGTATCTTGTCAGCATGGGTGGACATGCTAAAAAGACCATGTTGCTTTGCCAAGGATGTACTGCACCTCTGCCCCCTAGGCTTTTGTAGTTTGTCTAAAACTTTATCCACCCCTTTATGGCTTTTTTTAGGCAATGCCAAAAAGGTTAAACTTTCATAGTGAAAAAGTCTACACGCAACCTTATGGTGTTACTGCCCTGATCATAGTTCCACATCCTGCAAACCCTCCTCACTCTGGAGAATGTAGACATCCGTGCTGTGACATAGACTTTGTTTTAAAGTGCCTTTCACACATTTAGACCAACAGCAACACAGACTGGGGCCAAAAGTGGAGGTGTCTTTAATCTGTTGGCAACAAACCAACCTCCAGCTCAATTGTAGGCATTACAGTTCGGCTTTAAAAGATGTTCATACCTATTTAACCTGGTAGACTACTTTTGAGTATGTCACCAAAGGCAAAGGATGAGGGTAAAATAGTGCATACTTTGTATCTTGACCCAAGTAAAGCATTCAAAACAATACCCCAGTCAGACATTGACGACAAGCTGTCTGAGCTGGGCATAAATCCTAATGTAACTTGCTGGATTGACTGTTGGCTCACAGGATCCAAAAAGTTAGGGTCGGTGAGATCACCTCTGCTAAGAGACCAGTTACTTGTGGAGTACCCCATGGCTTTGTACTGGGCTCCCTCCTGTTTGGCATGTACTACTTGGAAATCAAGGCTAATGTTAGTCCTATGCCTCACCAAATTCAAGGACTATAAACTGGAGCTGTTTATAGATTCACCCTCCCACCCAAGACGCCAACATTTTGCAAGTGGGTTTAACACAAATGATTGGTGTCAAAGGCATGGTCTAAACCTGAATGCCAAAAATGTATTCTGCCTTTTGAGAAACTATCAACCCATGTTAATTACTCCATCAATTAAAACTCTTGAGTTGCCTCCGTAGTAAGGGAACTGGGAAACGTATGCAGACAGCAGTTTAGCCTTTTACCAACATGTAGCCAAGATGCATTTTATCTTGCCAATTTGTAGTAAGTGTATAAAGTCGAGGTCTGAGGAAGTGATACTACCACTCCATTTGGCCATTATATCTAGCTATCCAGCCACAACTCCTTTTCCTATTTTTGCAAGTGGAGGTTGTGGTGTTCAACAATAAAAATCATATTGAGCCAAGGTTCATACTGCTAGGTGGCTATTGGATCACACTGAATACAATTTCCTCCTTTGGCATGCAACTAACCGGACAGTTGAAACAGTGGAATGCCTCCAAAGGTTTCTCATTTGGAGAATTCAGAGCATGAATACTACAGATTGCATAAAGATGCTCTGTATTCAGTCTCTCAACCTGTTGAGAGAGTACCTTTGCCTGGCTTACAGGGCTTCTTCAGACCCAGCCCAAATCTGTTTCACGTGTGAAAAACAGTACAAGGAACACTTGATCCAGGGATCTGAACTTCTCTTGTGATTTAAACAGAACATGCTGGATATATGGATGTTTCCCAAAGGATCACTACACTAGGGAATAGGTTCTCCATCCATGTAGGACTTCATCCCTGACCTTATTCAAATGAAGCCTTGACAGTTGGGTGGGAAACACACACACACACACACACACACACACTCTGGGCCCCATATCACTTAGGCAGAGGTCTTCAATACGGTAATACTTGGCATCCCCCTTGCATCTCCATAGTTATTTTCTTACTATATGGTGCCCACCACTGTTTCGACACACGATACTCTGTGTCCAAGTTGTTCGGGGTGTGCCGCTAGGCTTAAAAGAGGCCTAGTGGTAATTGGCCTAGTAACAGCCTATGAACATGCCAGTTGCGTACAACTTGGTCGAGCCTACAAGTGTCCTATCTTGCTTCCTTGAAGAATTTTCTTCCTGGGGCATACGATGGACATAGACTATGACTTTTCTACCAGAAGATACCAGTCAGGAAAATATAGTGGCAACCCAAGTTTGTGTCTAACGCTAGTGGAAACTCTGGACAGAGGCCTGTCTGGATTTGTTCCAGATATGGGAGCACTTGAAATAGATCTGTTCACCTCCTTCCAAAACTGTCAAAAAAAAAATTCTGTTAAAGACATGCTTGCAATCATGCTTGGAGAAAAGAGAACATTCTTGCTACCTTGAACTGGAATGTTCCTTTCCACCCTTCCCACTTACACTGAAGGTACTTAAGATTAAGAATTAATTAACAAAGATAATTTGTAGTGACCCCCTTGGTATGGTGTCTACCCCTCTGGTTATGAAATTTTTGTGAGAGGAGCTCAACAGTGGCTTATCTTGTACATCTTGAAGCAGTCTTTGCTTGTCTGCCCATGGACCCCCCTCTTTAGTCTCTGTGGGCAAGCATTTTGTTAAAGGAGAACTGCACCCACCGACTCAAACATGTTTGTTTTAATCATGGTACGGTGTTTCCTACATTTTAACACCACTTTGGAGTATTTACAGGTTTTTAAATATTTTATACATAATTTCGCTGTCTGACCACATGGGGTCTGGCATATTGAAGTAATTCCGTTTAGTCTGCCTCTAGGTATCCCATAATGCAGTGCTTGACTGTAAAAACTTGCATCACACAGGCTTCCTTCTTTTGAAAGCTACTGTCACTGCTTTGATTTTACATGCATACACTGCTGTCTTTCAGTCAGTTTTAAGTAACCTTTCTTGCCTTTTCGGAGACTACTTAAAACACAAACTGGGCAAATGCCACAGAACAGACTTTCAAAAGTACTTTTTACTGCTGCTTCTTTTTAGAATGCCTAAACTGCAGTCTTTTTGTGAAGCCTGAATTGTACTAGTTTGACTCTTCTATCCCACTTCACCTAACTTCCCTAGCTGTGCCAAGGGTAATTTGAGCTGTTAACAGTTGTGATCGATAGCTTACAAAGTGTTGCACATGAGATCCCAAGGAGGAATTTGCTTTTGAGGGGAATCTCAACTTTGAAAAATTGTCCTAGCCTGAAAAGACTGGTTCAGGAGGAGACAGATTTGAGGTTAATCACTTGGAAAACTGTCTTGTTTATTGCTATGACCTCTATAAGGAGGGTCTGAGATGCAGCCATTCATGGTAGGTCAGTCTTGCTTAATTTTCCACAAGGTCTGAATTCTATGCGTTTGTACCTTCATGTCCAAAAGCTGTTTCTGAATTTACCCTGAATCAAGACATCCAATCTCCCAGTTTTCTTTCTGGAACCTGAAAACAAAGGAGATCAGATCTTGGGTGTGCACAGCAGTCGCGGTTCTAGTTTTGACAGAACTGAGCCCTTTAGGAAAGACTTAACAGCTTTTTGGTGTTGGCTGGTTGTTTTTCCTGTTCTGGGACTAAGAAGAGTCATGCTTTTTAAGTAACCAGTAATTATTTGGTTGTTCTCTGCTGGTGCTTTACTCCCACCATGGAAAATTTATTCCAGACATGGATAAGGCAGAGTCCACCACAGGCTTATTCTTTTTGGTGGCATATTGGAAGTTAACCGTTGCTAAGCACTATAAACTGGATTCTCTCTCTGTGTGCAAAGTCTGCTGGTGAACTTTTCTGCAGGGGCTTCTGGATCCCTATCTTTCCACATAGGTTAAGCTTTGGGAACTCAACAGTTTGCCATTTAAGGTAGTGTGAAGAACATGGATACACTAGAGCAAGTCCTACTTGCCTGTAACATGTTTGAATTTCACACTGCTTCAGTGGCAGCACTCTCCCACCAGCCCCTTTTGTTTTAGTGGTATCCAACCTTATGTTGGCTTTGGGTTATTTGTGGTGGTGGTGTGTCTGCAAATGGTATTCTGGCTTTTAGTGCCATTTGTGATGGGGATTAGCCGCCTTATGATGGGAGTGCTAGCCAATCCCCTATCACAGAGGGTCAGAGGAGGGAATTCTGAACTTTGAAAAGCAGCTAATGTGGGTTGTGCAAGCAGGTACAGAATCCATATTAGTGAGACAGTGTGAAATTCAAACATCTCTGTTGCAGGCAAATTGTAGATGTTCTTCGTTCCCCATTGCTGCAGTCCTTACTATTGGGGTATAGTCCGCGTCCAGTCGGCCCGAATACCAGAGTATAAGGCTGACGTCGGTCAGGGCGCATTAGACTGACGTCAGTACGTCAGGGTACTAATGCGCATGACCGACGTCATATCCTCAGTCTTTTTTGCCGCATGGTCCGATGCAGAAGCAGTTTTGCGAGTGCAGGTTGGCGTTCTGAAATATTTCCGAAACCGGAGTTTCAGACCGAAACAGAGTTGGCTAAGTACCCCGTTGGGGAACATTTTGGTTTTTTCTTGCCTCAGTATTTAACCGGATGTCAGAAAAAGTGAATAACTGTATTTCTTGTGGGAAACAGATACCTCATAGGGATTACCATACCTTGTGTATACCTTGTTTAGGGCCTGAGCACGACGTTGTTGGTTGCCGCTCTTGTGCTAGGTTTAACAAACGCACTATTAAGAGGAGGTTAGACTGTGCCAGGTTAGTGTTTGGGAAGCGTTGCAATTATAAAATGCCGTCGGATGCTCCGGCGCCCGCTTCCAAGAAGCGCAAGGACAAAACAGCGAAGCCTAGGGTTGATGAACCGGCAGACCCGGACGTCGGTTCTTTAGAAGGCTCTGTGGAGCCAGAGGTTTTGCCAGGAGTTTCCATGGAGTCTCAGGCAGAAACTTTACTGTTACAGGATGTGCCTTCTCAGGAGGTAGGCCAGGCTGAGGGGGCTTCTCAGGTAACTGTTCTTCCCTCTCTTCCCAAGGTAGTTAGAGCCTCTCCTTCTGTTGCCAAAACTTCTTTGAGAGGTAGGCCTAGTTCAGCTTCAGTGGGGGCTTCTCCTAGCATTTCGGGTTCTGTACTTAAGAAACATATGCTTAAAATGGCAGAAGATTTGATTACTATGATTAGAGGTTCTATGCCCCCGCCTGATAAGAGGCCTAGGGTGGAACCCGAGTTTGATAGTTTTGAACAGTGTTCAGAGGCTTCAGAGTCTTCTGCAGAAGACTTGCAGGAGTATCCTACTTATTCTGATTCTGATGTGGATGATTCCACTCCTACAGCTTCTCCTCCTGAGGATTTCTCATTTTCAGAGACTCTGCATTCCATGAGGGAGCACTTTAAATGGGAAGGCCAGGATTACTCTGATTCCAGGAAAAGGCTTAGGGAATTCTTGTTCTTACCCCAGCACAGGCCCTTAGCTATTCCTCCTGTGTTGAATGTGGTGGAAGATGTTTTTGCAGAGGCTTCCCTGAACCCTGACTCTTTGCCTCCTGCTCCTGTTAAGCCTGATAGGTATTATAGGGTGCCCGAAGCTCATAAGTATTTGTTTAAGAGTCCTAGGGCGGACCCAGAAACTATTTCTCAAGGGCCTAAAGGTGTTAAGGCTTCTGTGGTTAAAAATCCTGTTCCCACTGATAAAGAGGCAAGGGCTTTGGATAGGTGGGGAAAGAAAGTGTATACTTCTTCCACTCTAGCCATGAGAGCGTTGAATTGTCAGTTTCACATGCTAAAATATCAGAATTATCTCCTTCCACAATTAAAATCTAAGGTGGATGCTTTGGCGGAAGGTATTGAGTGTAAAGAGTTGCTGGATTTGGTTCATGTGTCTGAACAAGTGGGTAAGCATTCTTTGCAATGTGGTTTTGATGCTGTACAGGCCTCCTCGAGGGTGGCTGCTACTAGTTCTGTTCTTCGCAGGCATGCCTGGTTGAAGGATCAGAATTTAGCTGAGCATGTTAAGACAAGGATTTTGGATGCTCCTTTACAGTCTGATGTGTTGTTTGGATCGCCTGTGGAAGCAGTTTTAAAGAAAATGGAAGACAAAGCTAAGTCTATGCAAACTGTTAAAGATTTTTTGCAGGTGCAGCCACCGAAATTTAGTAGAAATTGGCCTGCTAAGGGGTGGACATATCCTGCTTATGATTCCCAGTCTAGGGGTAGGTCTAGACGTGGTAGGGGCAGGGCTCAAGGTTCTTTTAGGCCTAGAACAGGGAGTTCACCTGTTCAGACTTCTGGTGAGGGCAGGGGTCAGTCCTTTCGTAAACAGACCCAATGACCTGTCTTTTCAGCTGCCAGTAGATTCTCGTCTGGCAGCTCCTTTGGGAGGAAGACTGTCTCTTTTCAAAGAAAATTGGGATTTAATTACTCAAGACAAATGGGTGTTGGATATCATTCACCACGGTTACAGATTTTATTTCCATACAATGCCCCCTTTCAAAGGCACGCCAGACGTTCCTCCTCCACAAAGAAAGGAGGCTCACAAGCAAGTTTCTCAGTTACTCCAGATGGGGCCATTCAGCCAGTCCCTGTATCAGAAAGGGGCCTAGGATTTTATTCTCGCCTGTTCCTAGTACCAAAGAAGGGGAACACGTGGAGACCAATTTTGGATTTATCTCTCCTCAACACTTTTCTGGACATTCCCAAGTTCAAGATGTTGACGTTACAACAGCTTTTACCTCTGCTGGGCAAAGATCACTGGATGGTAACTTTAGATCTCAAGGAAGCTTACCTTCATGTGCCTATAAGGCTAAGTTGCAGGAAGTATCTGCGGTTTCGAGCTGGAAATTCTCATTATCAGTTCTCTGCATTGCCCTTTGGCTTATCTACTGCCCAGAGTATTCACAAAGGTTCTGGCTCCAGTGATAGCTTACTTCAGGCTTCAAGGAATTCAAATCTATCCTTACTTGGGCGACTGCCTGATTCTGGCTCAAGAAAAGGAAGACCTTCTACAGCATCTGGAATATGTTATAGCAGTGCTAAGATGCCTAGGGTATTCTGTGAACGAAATAAAGTCCAGTCTAGTACCCTCTCAAGACATGTGCTTTCTGGGTGTGAGACTGAATACAGCAGCCCAGATGGCCTTTTTAACCCCGGACAAACAAAAGAGTCTGTCACTTTACTTCCATCAACTATCTCATCAGTCCGTGCTGACTGCAAGGACAGTCCTTCAAGCATTAGGGTTCATGGCATCTTGTATTCTGGTGCTTCCCAATGCCAAACTGCATATGAGGAAGCTACAATGGTATCTCAAAATGTATGGACACAGCACTGCCAGGATTTGGACACTGTCATTCAAATAATACCTTGCCTTCAAAAAGAATTTTTGTGGTGGGCTCAGGAATGTCACCTAAACAAGGGACTCTCTGTGACCCGGCCAGAGGCGAGTCAGATTTTAACGACAGATGCCTCGGACATTGCTTGGGAGCTCATCTAAATGGAAAGTGGATACAAGACAAGTGGCCTGCCAGACTACAGCATCTACATATCAACATGAAGGAGATGTTAGCAGTCCAGTTTGCATTAATGGCTTTCAAGCAGTTACTTCTTCCAGGGCAGGTGTTGATTCTAACAGACAACACAACTGTCATGTGGTACATCAACAAGCAAGGGGGAACACATTCTTATCCTCTATGCAGGCAAGCAATGATTTTATGGGAGACTGCGCTAAGCTTGCAACTAACTCTTCAGGCAAGGTTTCTGCCGGGAGCACAGAACTCCTTAGCAGATGTGTTAAGCAGACAAATCATGGATCCCCACGAGTGGAAACTGGATCTTCATGTATTTCAAAAATTGACAGTGTCATGGGGGACTCCAGACATAGATCTGTTCGCTTCTCCACTAAACCACCAGCTGCCACAGTATTGCACAAAGGGGTTTCATCGCACAGCTTGGAAAGTGGATGCTCTGTCTTTCAGTTGAAAAACCTTCATGTGTATGCCTTTCCTCCTCTGCCTCTTCTTCCAAAGGTACTATTAAAGGTCAGACAAGACAGGCCAAGGATGATTTTGATAGCTCCAGATTGGCCTCGGCAACACTGGTACCCACTACTACGGAGTCTGGTAAGGAAGCCTCCATGGCCTTTACCTCTGATTCCTCATCTGTTATCTCAGAAGGATGGTCATCTGCTCAATGTCAAGCTTCACTCTCTTCATCTAACAGCCTGGCATATTCTGTGTTGAAACACAGCAGGTCTCAACTTCCTCAACAAGTTTTAAATGTGATTATGGAAGCTAGAAGACCTAGTACAAGGAAAGTGTACGCAGAAAAATGGAAGAGATTTTTATTTTGGAGTACAGCAAAGAATTTGCAGGTTTCTGAGCCTAATTTGAGTGTGGCTCTTCAATATCTTACGGAGTTATTGGACAAAGGTTTGTCCTTCTCTTCCATTAAGATTCATGCTGCAGCAATTTCAGCTCACTATGATTGTGACCCACCATTGTTTTCGCATCCTTTGTTCAAGCAGTTTCTTAGAGGGGCAAAGAATATAAGACCCCCACGTAGAGCTCCTACTCCTGCTTGGGATCTCAATTTTGTGTTGGAAAAACTTACTCTACAACCTTTTGAGCCTGCGGCTACTGCTGAATTGAAATACTTGTCATGGAAGACTGCTTTTCTGTTGGCTATTACTTCTGCAAGAAGGGTGTCTGAGTTGCAGGCCCTTATGGCAGTAGAGCCATTTTGATTTTCCATAAGGATAGGGTATCATTACGTACTAATCCTTCCTTTATGCCTAAGGTGGTTTCTAGTGTGGCTTTAAACCAAACTATCCATTTGCCTACTTTTATGCAGACCCCCAAAATAAAGGGGAAAAGATTTTGCACACTTTAGATGTACACAGGCAATTGCGTTATTATTTAAGCAGGACTAAGGATTTCAGGCAGTCTCAGCAGTTGTTTGTTTCTTTTGCTTTGAGTTCACAGGGCAAGCCTGTGTCAAAACAAACTATTTCTAGGTGGATTGGCTTTTGCATTGCATTTTGTTATTCCCATCATGGCAAGGAGATTCCAGCTGGGATTAGGCCTCATTCCACTAGGGCTACTGCCACTTCAACAGCATTTCTAAGGGGGGTGGCAACTAAGGATATTTTGGAAGCAGCTACTTGGAGTTCAGTGCATACTTTCTCTAAGCATTATCACCTTCCTATCTACTCTAAGTCTAGGGCTGGTTTTGCCACAGCTGTTTTGCAAGGCATGTTGTCAGCTCCTGCTTCTTTATGATTTGCCAGCCTCCCTTACCTCTGCTTTGGGAATCTACCCAATAGTAAGGACTGCAGCAATGGGGAACGAAGAACATAGTACAGTTTTGTACCTACCATAAATGTAGATGTTCGAGGATCCCCATTGCTGCAGTCCAATTTACCCTCCCTCCTTCCCCTCTGTGTTTAGGGGTGGTTGTATAGGTGAGGTTACATGCTTATATTTTTGTATATATTCTTGTATATATTGTACATATTTTTGGTGCAGGTATTTTGGGCCTTGTCTTTTTAGGGTCTTCTGACATCTGGGGCAAGAAAAGACTGAGGATATGACGTCGGTCATGCGCATTAGTACCCTGACGTACTGACGTCAGTCTAATGCGCCCTGACCGACGTCAGCCTTATACTCTGGTATTCGGGCCGACTGGACGCGGACTATACCCCAATAGTAAGGACTGCAGCAATGGGGATCCTCGAACATCTACATTTATGGTAGGTACAAAACTGTACTTTTTACAGCTGTACTTTCTGTGGCTGAAAGGATAATTGTATGTATGCTAGACGTCCAGGGCACTTATTTGCTTATAGCATAGCAGTCTCCACTTGCTAATTGTAGCCTGTCTTTCAGTTTTTGCCTTAGGATGTTCTTCTACAGCTTGAGATGATTTGCTACAACTGCCATGTATCTGGTGATCAGTATTTTTCCATCCTTGCTGTCTCCTATGGACCGCATGTTTTAAGAGGTGGTTATATATATATATGTATATATGGGTCCACTTTGTAATTTCAAAAACCCAAAATCTCGAGTTTCAAAGTACGAATCCCAGAAACAGATTGCGCTACAGTGGAGAGAATGGTAAGTGTAATGGGAACATTACCATTGTCTTTACTGCAGCATGGTCTCAGATGTTATATTTAAGTTGCAGGGGGGGGGGGCTTTACGTCCTGCAAAAACATTGTTTTTTTTTTTTTTTTTTTTGCACCACTTTGTAGTTTTGAGATTCCAAAAGGGTTTTCTTCAAAAGTGTTCCCACTCAGTCCATCAGATGCAAGTACGGAATTTCTCAATCTGATTTGTTCAGACTTGAGCCTGTCTGTTCCAACATCTTTGCTTCTGCAAACTAGGGCTCTGGCTGCCTCCGTTTACACTGGCGGCTGTTGACATATGAGAATCTTGCAGTGGAACCTTTTTCATAAGATTCCCCTGAAGTTTGTGACAGTTTTCTTTGAAATTTAAAGGATCATTTTAAGGTGGTTCACTAGTTTAGCATGTCTTAGTTGACCTTTCCAAGACCCAACTGTATTGTGATCACAATGGATGTTTGTGCTTCATGGTGGGTAAGTTGGGGGGGGGGCTTTATTAAAGAGCCCACAGTCCAAGGGATGTGATCAGACTGATACTTTTAGTGTACATTAATGTCCCGTAAAAGTGTGGGTATTCTCGCTTTGCAGGCATTTCAAGATGTTTTCCCTAGGGTGCTGTTAACCACACAATATGGCTATGATATGGTATATCGGCACACATGAGGAAACTCATTTCTACACCTTATGATATGATTTCAGGAGTGTTTGGGAATGGACCTTTGCAACCAATTGCCAAGTACGTCTTGGAAATGCTGAGTCGCTGTTTGCTGATTCCCTTCAAGTGGTGCCTGCTCCACTGAAACCAGGAAACTTGATGTGACGTCTTTGCATTGGGTATACTTGCTTCTAGTTTCTTATTCTTTTCGGGAAGGACATCCTAGGGATGCAGTTCAGTGTTGTCCCCTTGATGTCTTGGTAGTTTCCCATGTCTTTTGGAGAACAAAATGTATGAGGGTGCTGTTGGTGTCTTGTCGTTTTTGACTTTGACAACTTTGGCTCCTTGGTGAAATCGAGACCCCTCAGTCTGAAGGCATCTAGGGAGTTTTTCATTGCACCAGTTTTTGTCCAAGCCACCTATAGATTTTCATTTTTTCTAATAATGTGGCTTCTATACTTCCATTTATGACTAGAGGATCCTCCTCGCACCTGCTAAGGATGGATCTGGTCCTAACCAATGTGCAGCCCAAACAACCTTTTTAATGCTTTGTCCCTATAATGTCTGACAGATTATTTCATGCTTAAGGGTGCTAACGTATCAGGCAGTCAACTTGCTAGTATTGTAAACTAACACATGGGAATATCTACTGATACTGCATGAGGTGTTAGCAAATTTCTTTCCCTTGTATTTTATTCTGAAGAAGTAATTGGCATTTTAAAGTGGCATCTAAAGTTTAGTAGGCTGGCAATCTGAAATGTATTATGCTTTTACATAAAGCATAGCAATACCTTCAATTGCTGAAGCCAGAGCCATGGCTACTTCAAGGGTCTTAAGTGCATCATTGGATAATACTTGTATAATGGCTGTGTATATACTTTTGCTAGGTGTAAGCTGGATGTGAGCTCTAGATCTAGGTCTTTCTTTGGTGCCACCATTGTTCAGGGCATGCTTCTGAAGCTCCATTTATTAGGTTTATTTTTGGACTGTGGTCCTTCATTAAGATGGAATTCAATCCAAGAATATATGTACTTAGTATAACAGTATGTCTAGATTGGCAGTTCCCTTTACGTTTCCCATGATATAACTCGGTCTTGAGTGACCTAATGGTTTTGTAGCTTGTAGAACTTTTCAACATTAACAAAAAATGGAACATCTGACTGCAGAGATTTGAAGGCTCCTGAGTACAGCATTGTGTGTAAAAGGGGAGGAGTTGAATAGCCTGATGGTTTTCTTTTGCTGGGCAGACTACCTACAGGACTAAAACCAGCAGGGAGTAATGTGGATAGAAATGCTAGCCTGTTAAACTTCAGCAACTTTTTTGTTTGAGTTTCTCTTGGTAGAGCAGTCGTCCATGTGGGCCATTTTCAGTCCCTTCCCAGGAGTGTATGCTGAAAAGGCACTTTAATAAATAAAGCAGTCTAGCAAATAAATGGATACATTTGTTAATAAAATTATTTCTTTGAGTATACATGAAATGTGTGGAACTTAAACACGAGGCTGATTAGAGAAAATTCTAGCCAGCATGTATGTAGCACACCTTTACAAGTTTGCAGTTAGCTGTGTATGCAAACGAAGGAGTCGAGGATTCCAACTTTATGCAAACGTGAGCAGTAACCGTTGATTGAGGCACTTAAGGCTGTATGGAAGGTGTTGGTTGAATCAAGTGGGAGTCATGATAGGACTGTAAAATGTTGAGGTCTCTGCTACCTTGACAGATGATGGTGGAAGTGATGCTGTGAAGGACCAGCAGTGGGAAAATAAGTGCCTTTTGGAATACAACTAGAATTGATAATATAAATACCTGAAATTTAGGAATGGGTAATTTTGTAGTTATGGCCAGGAATTTTCCCACAACTTGAGATGAGCTGCTACAACTACCTTGCATTTGGTGATCAGTGTAGCAGTGGACTGCACTGGTGGGGATAGACCTTGATCTGTTTTGACTTGTTTTTACAAGATTCAGCTAAACAGTAGCCTCTGGTCCAGACAATCGTGGAATTCTTAGTGGCCAAAGTAGCCTTCAGCACTCTTTGGTCCAGAAGGTGCTGTAGAATGCTTTGTCAACATGTGATTTGTAACACTAGTACCTGTAAAAGATGCTTTTCTTTTCTTCTGAAGACTACAGTAAATTATAGGAAGGGCAGAAGTTACAAGTCCCTTTTCGGTACTAGAGCTCTGATGCGGTTAAGGGAAGAACCAGACACCCACTCAAGTTTTTTTAGACTGAGCAACAGATAAAGCTAGACATATAAATATTCTTGAATGTTTGTTTTTGAAAATGCCTACTCCAAATTGCTTGGTTAAACTTCGTACAAAACGTTTGGTGGAAGTAGTGCGGACTTGTCTTGTAGCTGGGCCAACAGGCACCCTTGCTGCTTTAACTCACCCCCCCCCGATAGGACACAGCCATAAGTGCACCCAGCGACGACTGCACCCTTTTTCCCATTTTTCTACAAGGGGTCGTAATATTAACTGTCGGCAACTCTCTAGATTCAGTGCCACGTTCCTGCCTTCAACACTCATGCCTGACTCGCAGATCTTTTCACACAGTCCATCCACCTCTTTGCTGGATGTCCTCGCTTCCTCTTACCTTCTTCCTGTCTGTCCCATATCTTTCTCACCAGATTGTCTTCTGCTTTTCTGCACATGTACCCAAACCACTGTAATCTATTCTCTCTCTCTTCTGCAATTGGAGCTACTTTGGTAGTGCACCCAGAGACCATTTTAAAAGATAAATCTTAAAGAATTGATCTGATCTCTGTATGTATTTACTACGAGGTATGGATTCCTGATTCTACCTGGTTATACTGCACCCAAGAAAAGGATTAACAGAACTGCTTCCGCACATACTTGCAGAACTGCAGCTGTATAAAGTCATGTCTTCTACTTTTATCTGCTGCTCTCTATGAAAAAAAGACTAACTTCTAAAATTCCTAGTTGCCACTAATCATGTATTGGCCTGCTGTGTCAGCATCCACTCAGAGGACAGGACCCCCCCCCCCCATAGTAAAAAATGCTAATTTTAAACCTTTTTGTTTCTTTTGGCTCTTACTTTCCATTTTCAGCTTCAAACCTATTTCTGTACCTTTTTACTGACCAACTCTGAGGTTTCTGTGAAACAAGAAGCTTATGCCAACATATTTGGCAGTATTTAAATACTACAACATTCAGATTTTGTCAACTCTGTCTGGAACAGCTTTATGGGTATTTTGTTTTTGAAGATGTATACATACCTCTAAGGTTTTATTGATGTTTGTTTTTCTTGTTCGTGCACCACTTTCATGGGTCATCCTGCTCCTTTCCACTCTTAGTTCCATCCTCCAACTTTTCAGAATATCCCCCTAATTTACCCTGTCTTCCAATCAGCTCCCAACTCCTCCCTTAAAGTATTGAACCCAGCTGACCAATTCTTACTCCTCCCTCTTAAGACGAAACATTCCCTTTTATAATGCCAACAAACTCTCTCAAACATGTATAACTATAAGAATGCTTCTAATAACCTAACAACTCTGTTAATCCTCACCCGTGCAACATCACTATCCCCTCAAACTCCAGTAAGTTATTCATCATCAAATACTTCCACTTACCCATGTCATCCCAGCAGCTTTTTCCAGTATTTCCCCACAACTTTCTCTCTACCCTCCCTACTACTCTGCTCCTAAACTCCTGACACCTTTAATATAATACCCCTACACTTTCTAATGTTGAAATGCTCATATCCTTCCTACATCTTTATAGGAATAATTGTGTCTGCATTGTGGTGTTCATTATATTCCCCCAGGGCAAAATATACCCGTTCTTGAAGAAATACTGCCCTGGACCTCTCAAACATGAGACTAATTTCAGGAAAGTTAACATAGACTTGGCAGTCTCTCATCGCTATTACCAATAAATGGTATCAACCTCTGTTTGTGGTTTTTTTTTTTTTTTTTCCCTCAAATTGCCAACTGGTCTACTCGGTACACTAAAGACTACACCCACCACTCTACTCTAGACTCTGTTCTGATATCCAGTCCTACCAACTTTACCTCTAAAAGCACACTTCCTAATTCCTTAAGTGACCACCTACCCACACTTTTAATTAGAGCCAATACACATCTACTCAAAAATCACATTTTGAAATCTGCCCACAACCTAATTTTGAAAGAAATTTAATGAACTACTTAAATTGGTCACTACTAAAATATCTTCCCCCTAGATGATGCAGAGCAGTATTTTTCCATGTATACTTAATACTGTGACTCCAGTATGCACTAAAATAAAGAATCATACTCCTTGGTTAACCAAAGCATGTAAAAATTCCTAATGAGAAAAAGGCATATAGCCTGGGGTCCCTGGAAGCAAAATACGAATGATCTTCCTACTCTTCAGACAACTCTCTAATAAGTAAATAAGCAGGTGATCAAAGATTTACAATTACAGTAAACTCTGTTTACCAATCACCGTTTATGCTGGATAAGTATAGTTTCTGGTGGTTTGTGAGTTGCTATTAAAAATAGATTTGACATACTGTACTATACCATAAGCACTTTAAATTTGAATATCGCAATACAGTAATTAAAAGCCTGGCTGGAATAATTATTTAAAAAAATTTCACTAGAAAGAGCAGCACATGGAACGGTTTTCAGTGGCATGCTGAGTGGATTGGAATTGAATAGAGACTGAATACATGTATGAAAGCAGAAGCAACTGTGAGAGATTGGAGAGATGTATGAAAGCTGGAGAGAATGTGCAATCTGATGCAAACTGAGTATGGAGCAAGAGTTGACATTTTAGCGATGTTTGACTTGTTCTTTGGTTGGGGAGAGGGAATTTATTTTCCTTTTTAAAACTAAACGTAAGGTGTGTTTCTTTGTGGGGGGGGACAACAAACAATTGTTCATACTGTATTTCTTTGACCTCCCCCCCCCCCCAGAAGTTCTGGTTAAGAGTGTTTACTGTATACTATATTCATCTCCAACATGAGCTGATAACTAACGCCAAAAAATTCTAGTCTTCCATCTCAACCCTACTTAATTTCACAAAAACTCTATCTCCAGTAGTGTCTCTTCATCTAGCTCTGACCTTCTCCACCATAATGGCCCAAGACCCCATTCTGATAACTTGGCCACTATCTCTCTAACCCATACCTACAAGTCTTGTAAAAAGACAGTTGCAAAAACTGAAATCCTGCTCTACCACTGCCATTGACATCCCACTTCATTACCTTAAATTAGTTGCTGACTCAATTGCATACTCCATCAGTATCCTAATAAAGATATCTATATCAGAATCATTAATTCCCAGTATCTGGAAAGTGTCTCATTCTCTTTTGCAAAGGGGGGAATTTCACAGAGCTTGCCAACTTCTGACCCATAGCCTTTCTATCGCCCATCTCCAAAATACTGGAAAATATATTCACCAGTAGCTAATGCAGTACTTGGTGTAGTATAGCCTATTTACACATGTAACATTATTTCTGTCCAGACCACAGTACATCCACAACCCTCCTTTCCTTCACTGACCCCTGTAAATAGGCTAGAGATGCAGGCAGTTTTATATCTGCTTCTCGACCTATCAAAAGCATTCAACACAGTCTTACTCCATACTACTGGACAGGTTCTCTAACTTAGATTTACCCCTCCCACCCTACAGTGGTTCAACAGCTATATGTGTATGATCAAAAACGAGCTGTAAAAATGTTAAATGAAATCTCTCCCTTTCTACATAACCCCCCCTGGAGTCTCGTAAGGTTCTGTCCTTGGCCTCCTGCTCTTTAATATATTTACAAACAACTTGTGTACTTCCTCATCCCTTGGAGCACTTGCAGATGACTCCACTACTATCGTTACCTCTTCTACACTTCCCTAGCTGCTCTCCATCGCACAGTAAACGTTTACTGACATCGAAACCTGACTCGTAACTTTCAACTATTCCTTAACCTTGAGAGAAAAGAAAAAAATATATATATTCTTTTTACCAAAAAAAAAAAAATCCTGCCAAGAAATCACCCTATTGACATGAATTCAAAATACATTTGACAGTCCACCACACGAAACTACTAAAAGTCTACAATCGACTTAAGTTAGATGTTCGTGTTTCACTGTAGTCCTAACCAATGGGTTATCCAGCTCCTGGTAGCCCTCTATCATCCAGAATACCAAAGGTAAGTAAAAATGACTATGGCTGTCAGTTGTAAAGGATGTCAGGGCACCCGATACAAAAGGAGGCAGCCAACGTCACTTCCTCGGTCTTCTTGCTGCTGAGCCTGAAGCAGAAGCATTTCTTGCACGAGTGCTGGTCGGCAGTTTACCCTTTTTGTTTCAGACTACAAAGTTGAAGTCCACTACAGTTAAATACCCAGTTGGGGATCCTCCTTGCCTTGCCTTAATGAATGTCAGAAAAGGTTAATAATCGTCTTACCTGTGGAAAGCAGATTCCCCATAGAAATTTTCATTCCTATTATTTTATTTGTTTAGGACTTGACCATGACGTTCCTAATTGTAATCTTTGTGCTTCCTTTAATCTGCATACTCTTAGTTGTCTGGTTAAGTTTTTAGCTAAGCAGTTTGGAGTATGGCCTAAGTTTGTCTTAATGGTGTCCGCTGGGCTTCGGATATCCCCACAAAGTGTAAGGATAAAGACCGCGACAGGATTCCGAAGATAGTCCTCTGATGTTAGGTTGGTCGTCAGTCATGCAGTAGCCAGTGAGGTACCTTTGCAGCCAGCAGATGTTCAGCTGCAGGCCTCAGTTGATACCATTTTAGAGGTCCCCAGGCCTCCGGCATCCATTTTGCCTTCTGACCTTCCGCCTGTTGCCTCTTCAGCTGGATCTGGAGCTGCGAAGCTGACTCCGGTGTCAGACGCCTCCGTTCTTCATTCAGACCGCAAGCTCATACAGACTACTTCAGCTGCAACTTTGGCGGTTGCCAAGCCTCCCGAGTCCTTTAGACTTGCAGGTAAATCTTCCAGTCATAAGCCTGTGAAGAAAGAAGCTGGCTCCAGTTTCCTCTCGTTCCCCTCATTCTCAAATGGTTAAAATGGCTAACCTTTTGATTCTTATTTGGGGGTTCACAGCCTCCTCCTTCAAAAAGGGGTAGGGATGTGTCTCGAGGCTTTGTCCTTTTCAGGTTCTGATACTTCTAGTATTTCTGTTTTGAAGTTTCTTAAGCTTTCTCTCCTTTTGAGGATTCAGACGCAGATGAGTCCATCCCTTCTCCGCCAGAAGATTTCTCTCTTGGTGATGCTTTAAATACTGTCGGAACATTTTAAATGGGGAAAGTCAGGATTAAACCCTTTCTAAGAAAAGGATTAGGGAGTTTTTGGATTTGCCTCAGCATAAGCCTTTGGCTATTCCACCTGTGTTGGAAGTGGTCTGTGTGTGTGGTGTGTTGTTGTTTTTTTTTTTTTTTTTTTTTGGGGGGGGTTCCTTTACTCCAAATTTGGTTCCTCCTGCTCCAAGGAAACCTGACTGGTACTGTAGAGTTCCTGATTCTCATTTTGTTTCTTTTCAGGAATCCGTTGGCTGATCCAGAGGTCATTTCTCAAGGCCCTAAAGGAGTTAAGGCCGCCGTTACTAAAAAAAGTTCTGTTCCTTCTGACAGGGAATCCAGGAACCTAGGTAGGTGGGGTAAAAAGGTTTATACCTCTGCCACTCTTGCTATTGGGTCTACAAGTTGTCTTTTTCATATGCTGAAGTACCAGCACTACACCTTGGAAGCTATTAAATCTAGGATAGCAGGTGTGCCTCAGTTGGCTTAGCGTAAGGATATGCAGGATTTGCTGAATTCTGTCAGTCAAGTCAATAAGCATTCTTTACATTGTGGCTTTGACGTTCTAGAAGCCTCCTGTAGGGCTACAGCTACTGGCTCAGTTATTAGAAGGCACGTTTGGCTCAGGGAGCAGCCCCTACCAGAGCTTGTTAAGGCTAAACTTTTAGATGTACCTTTGCATAAGGACAGTTTTTTTGGCAGCAAAGCAGAGGAAGTGCTCAAAAAAGATGGAAGACAAGGCCAAGTCTATGCAGACAGACTTTTTGCAAGTTCAGCCTCCTTGTTTTAGCAGGAATTACCCTTCTAAGAGTTGGACATTCCCTGATACCAGCAGACAGAGCCGTTCTAGAACTAGAGGTTACAAATCTCCTAGGGGACAGGGGGTAAACCCCTCAAAGGTCTAAGCATTGCCAGGCTTCCTTTTCCAAGGCGGGAAGTTCTAAACCTGCATCTCTGTCTAAACATTCTCAGTGACTCTGTCCAACTTCTGCCTGTTCTTGCCTGCCTGGAGAGTCCTTTAGGAGGAAGGTTGGCCCTTTTTACAGATGTTTGGGCCACCATCCCGGGCGACAAATGGGTATGCAGAACTGTATCCCTAGGGCACAAGTGTTCTTGCCACACCTTTCTAGTACCCAAAAGCTTCCCGGACGCTCCAAACCAAAGGGCAGAAGTAGAAAAGCAAATTTTGTCAGTTACATCTGGGAGCAATAAATCTGTTCCTGCTCAGCAGGTAGGCCAGGGTTTCTATTACAGACTTTTCTTAGTTCCAAAAAAAAAAAAAAAAAAAAGGCACCTGGCGTCCTATCCTAGATCTATCCATCCTGAACTCTTTCTTGATAATTCCAAAGTTCAAAATGCTCGCTCTGCATCACTTGCTGCCAGTGTTAGAAAAGGATTCCTGGCTGGTAACATTGGATCTTGTGCTTATCTGCACATCCCTATTTGGGAAAGTTGCAGGCAATATCTATTCTCTTCACCCTTTGACTTATCTACTGCTCCTAGAGTTTTCACAAAGTGCCTGGCTCCAGTCGTTGCTTTTTGTAGGCAAAAGAAAATTCAGATTTATCCATACTTGGACGACTGTCTAATTCAAGCAAATTCTCAGGAACAGCTGCTAAAGGATCTGGAATTTTGTAAAGATTCCTCCCTCCCCCCCGGGTTACAAAATCTAGAGAGATTACATTCCTGGAAGCGAGTCTGAACACAGCCGCCCTGATGATGCATCTCACCTAGGAGAAGCAGACAACTCTTTCAATTTACTTCAAGGACTTGGCAAGCCTGTCCCAGCTTCCTGCAAGCTCTGGGATTCCTGGCCTCTTGCATTCTCATGATTCCATATGCAAACCTGCATATGAGGAAATTACAGTGGTACCACAAGAACACTTGGTGTCAACACACACAGGACCTGGATGTGATAATTCCTCTGCTTCCATGTTTGCGGACTGAGTTTCTATGGTTGGCAACAGCCTGTGTACAGAACTAAGGCATGCCTTTTTGCCAACCCCTGGCCACTCAAGTTTTTAACCACAGACTCATCGGACTATGCCTGGGGAGCTCACCTGTATGGCAGATGCATACAGGGAAGTTGGAATGCCCAGCAGATGCACCTGCACATAAATTTAAAGGAGTTTATGGCAGTCCAGCAGGCCTTACTAGCTTTCAAGCATCTTCCTTCTCCAGGGACCCTTCTTGTCAGGGCAGACGACACCACAGTCATGTGGTACATCAACAAACAGAGGAACTCATTCTTGCCTCTTGTGCAGACAGAGCATGAGTCTTTGGTCCATAGCAGCATCCCTGGGCCTGCATCTCCTAGCTCCGTTTCTTCCAGGAAGGCTCAATGTTTTGACAGACCAGTTGAGCAGACAGACCCTGGATCATCACGAGTGGCAGCTGAACAGAGCAGTTTTTTTTACAGCTTCATTCAACGTTGGGGCACTCAAGTGGATCTCTTCTCTGCAGACAACCATCTTCTACCTCTTTTGCACCAGACAGCATCACAGCAGAGCCTGGAGAATGGATGCTCTGTCCTTCCCTTGGATGCTGCTGTCAGTTTATGCCTTTCTTCCTCTTCCCAGAGTATTATTGAATATCAGGGACGAACGACCGTGGACTATTCTCATAGCTCCAGACTGCCCAGGCAGCATTGGTATCCACTGCTTCAGTCTCTCCCGATTTTCTTCCTTGGCATCTTCCTCTGAAGCCAGATCTTTTGGTTCAGGAAGGGGTAAACATTCTACATCCTCATCTTCAGTCTCTCCATTTGGTAGCTTGGCTCATTGTATGACTCCATCCTATTCTTCCCTTTCCCAGCAGGTGGTTGATGTGCTGAGGGAGGCCAGGAGTCCTAGCACAAGGAAGTCTTGTGCTGGCAAGTGGGAAAGGTTCTCTTTGGATGCAGGCTAGAGGGGAATCTTCTCAGCCTACCTTTCCTCTGATCCTGGAATACCTGGCTGATTTGCTTCAGGGTGGTCTTTTTTTTTTTTCTTTTTCATCTATCAAGATCCATGCTTCAGCCATTTCTGCTCATTGTTCTTTTGAACAAAGCATTTTCTCTCATCCTCTGAAAATATTTCTCAGAGGTGCTTGCAACTTAAAACCTCCCAGAAGGGTGCCTACTCCAGCCTGGGATCTTAATTTTGTTCTAGAGAAACTCACTCTTCCTCCTTTTGAGCCAGCTGCCACTGCAGATTTAAAGTTTCTCTCATGGAAGACTGCCTTCCTCTTGGCTATAACTTCAGCAAGGAGGGTTTCAGAGCTGCATGCTTTGGCTGTGGAGCCTTTTCTTTTCCATGCAGATAGGGTCTCTCTGAGAACCAACCCCTCCTTTATGCCTAAGGTGGTTTCTAGCCCGACTCTCTCAATCAGTCCATACACCTTCCTACCTTCTTTCCTAATCCTTGAAATAGAGGTGAAAGGATCCTACATTCTCTTGATGCGCATAGACAGCTCAGGTTTTACCTGGACAGGACTAAAGACCTTCGGAAATCGGCTCAACTACTGGTCAGCTTTGCTCCTGGAGCCCAGGGCAAGTCTATTTCTAAGCAAACCAATTCTAAATGGGATTGCTCATTGTATTACTTTGTTGTTCCTTTCATGGCAAAGTTCCTCCTCAAGGGGTTAGGACCCACTCGACTAGAGCAGCTTCCACTTCTGCAGCCTTTAAGGGGTGTCCCTACTAAAGACATTTTGGAAGCTGCCACATGGTAGTCTGTTCACGCTTTCACAATGCATTATAATTTGCCTTTGTTTTCAGAAGCCAGGGCAGGGTTTGCCACTGCATCTGCATCTGAATCCTCAAAAGGAGAGAGAGCTTAAGAAACTTCAAAACAGAAATACTAGAAGTATCAGAACCTGAAAAGGGCAAAGCCTCGAGAGACATCCCTACCCCTTTTTGAAGGAGGAGGCTGTAAACCCCTAAATAAGAATCAAAAGGTTAGCCATTTTAACCATTTGAGAATGCAAGGCATTATCTCCAATCCTTGATTATGTTGGTTCCTTCTCCCTTTTCTCTGGGCTTTGGTAATCAACCCATTGGTTAGGACTACACCAGTGAAACACTATGAACATAGTACAGTTGTGTGCACTTAACATAAATGTAGATGTTAGTGTTCACTGTTGCAGTCCTGCTTTCCCTCCCTCATTCCCCCTTTTCCTAAGGTACAGGCTAAATTTAGTTTTAAGTCTTGTTTTTTGGGGACTTCTGACTGTTATGGCAAGAGAGTGAGGAAGTGACGCTTGCTGCCTCCTTTTGTATCTGGTGCCCTGACGTCCTTTACAACAGACGTCCTTTTTACTTGCCTTTGGTATTCTGGCTGATTGAGGGCTACCGGGAGCCAGATAACCCATTGGTTAGGACTGCAACAGTGAATACACTCTAACATCTACATTTATGGTAAGTGTACACAACTGTACTTTCTCCATGTCCAACACAATATTAAAAAAATTCACCAGAAAGTAGACCACCTCTGTAGAAAGTCAGTAAACACATCAACTAAAGCCAATCTTGCTAAAACTTTTCTTCTCCCCTTCGTACGATATAGTGCATTCTTTCTAACTTGCTGTCCTTTATTAGATCCAAAATGGAAGTGTTAAAACCAAGTGGTTAAGGTTGCCACTAACTCAAATCTGCACACATTCTGCACGCATTATTGTAGGCCATTAAATTATCCTTCATTAGCCAGAACTCCCTAACCACCTCCACTATGTCGAGCTGTTAACACTGCACAGGATCATTTATAAACCCTTGGCCTACCCAGCCCTGAGTGACTGTCAAACCTTAACACCCCCAACAAAGCACTAAGGTTCGGACAAACTATCTCCAAGCTCTCTCAAATACTGGGACAAAGCCTATATCCTTACTCTGTTGCTAAAGGTTGAAACTCACTCTCCCTATCCACCTGAACAGTTGCTAGCCTAGTAGCCTTCAAAACTTCCCTAAAACAACTTTGAAATTCATGGCTGTGCTCGTGCTCTGCTCCTGGCAAAGTACACCACCTGCTTTTCTCTCCTGTCGTGTCTTCTCCAAGCTAACATTCTCACCTCATCTTTCATACTAACAAACACTACTGGAGGTGAGTTTAACGTACCTGTTTCTGCTGTCCCCACTTTCTACAAATTTCCCTTTCTTCCCATGATGCTTTCTGTATTCTGTAACAATGTGGTAGCTGCTCAATCATACCTCTGTTTAACTATTTAAAACTGAACTGGGAAACTTCCAACTATTGACCATATGAAGGAATGTACTGTACTTGCATTCTACGTCTGCAAGGAAATAAGAGTTTGTCTGATACCTCCTGTGTAGTTAAAATGCTGAGTTGTCTTTCTCCACATGAACCTGGAACAACTTTTTCTCTATTGTGTTAAGTCGTACTATGAGTGTATATTATGATCTGTACTGGGAGCTTTTCTCCCTAGGCCTCCCCTGAAAACCAGTTCATTTTGACCCAGTCTATCCCAGTAAACAAATGTCAAATAAGTAAACTTCTCTGAATCGAGGCTTGGATTAAGCAACACCATGCACAGTCAAAAACTTCCTGAAAGAAACATTTACAGGGAATTTGCTGTCGCAAAATAAAGCAGAAATGAGAGGTAGAAACAAGGTTTGCTTTTAGCTGCAGCAAAGTACAAATGTAGTTAGAGGGCTTTTTTCTTTAACCACGTTCTAAGCTGAGCTCTACAAAAATGTAGAATATGAAATTAATCCTGCAGGATGGGAAGTTTCCAGTCAGCATGGGAACTTCATTTCTGCCAATCAGATCGAATGCCTGCAGCACAAGTCCTGGAGATGTACAAAATGCAGATCCTAATAAGAGGGCCATTGCTTGATGCACTATAGAAATTAAATTTCATCTTGGCCTTTGTCACGCAGATGAAATGGCCATAGTGTATTGCCAACAAAAAACTTTAAATATAAGTAGTTTCTTTGCCAAGGAGCGGCTCACTTCTCAGAAGATGGAAATTCAAGCACCGTTAAAATATGGTTTTCTATTAATAGCTACAACCTTAGCCTGCCTTTAGATTTTTCCCTGTCATGTACATAAAATAGTGGAGTGTGTCATTTAAGTGGTAGAACTGCTTTGTGCTTGATAGTGAAAGATTTAAGACCTTTCTGTAACTACTAGAGTGAATATCTTCCTGACAGGCCAAATGGATATTCATTTAATAAAACTTTCATTGTAGATAACTACAGTGATGCTATTTCTTGACATGCATGCATTCTGAAAGGTACTAAAAAGTTTACCATCTTGAGCAGTTAGTGCAAATAACTATGGATGTTATGTGATCCTATCTCGCCTACATTCTGACTGATGGGTTCGGAGCCGATCCCTCGGCTCCGACTCGGCACGCTTATGCCAAAGAGCGAAGTCTCTTATTGGCTGAGCTTACTATATCCCAGGATGCACCACTACCAGTCCCCCAGATCTCGTTTGCCGCTAACCTGCGAAGACGTGGTCTCGAGCTGGCTGAGCTGAGTAGTTATTTTTGACTAACTTTTTCTGTCAGTTTTTGCTGTTTTCTCTCAAAAAAAGCTGTTTTAACAGCTATTCTTACATTGTTGTGTGATTGGATTGGATTTGTTGTGAATTTTGTTGTGTGATTGGGTTGAGTTTGGCAGGCCCCCTTCATCTAGGGCCTTCCCGGTTAATCAACCCTCCTATCTACATATAGTAAAAAGGCTTTAACTTTTGGTAGCTGTTTGTTCTTACAGGGTCTTCAAAGTCCCTTGTCATTTGCGAGTGATCACTGTAAGCCTATACTTAGGGGTGTCACCAGTAATTGTATTTTTTTCCAGTCAGATTACTGAAATTTTCCCTATAATGTCTCAGAATCCTAGGCCTTCGGGCTTTAAAAAATGTGTAAAATGTAGTTTCAAAATGTCCATCACGGACGATCACTCGCTCTGTGTGTATTGCTTAGGGGCAAAACATTTACAGGAATCATGTAGCGTATGTCACGCTTTTTCCTCAAGGGTCCTCCAGGAGAAGAAAAATAAATTAATTCTTAAGGGATTAATTAAGCCTTCATTTGAAGAAGCCTTGGCATCCTCTCCTTCTCCGGCCAAAAAGAAAAGGGCGTCGGTTCCGACCAGTCCGTCGGATCCGACCGCTAAGAGACATAGGCAGGCCTCTCCTTCGGCTCCAAGGACTTCGGAGCCGAGGTCGGAACGGTCTGCCTCGATGCCACCAGTGTCGACTCCTCTGGCTTCGGAGCCGATGGCTGGGGCATCGAGAGGCGGGTCACCTTCGTCGGCTCCACTGCTCTCGGAGCCGACAAGGGTCACCCGCTCAGACACTTCCTCCTCAGCGCCGAAGTCCACCTCGGCACCGATGGAATCTGGTGTGTGTATTCCCTCGGCGCCGATACTCATCGAGTCGCCTCGGAGCCGGTCCCCTAGCCCTTTGGGGCCATTGGAGAGGCCGTCTCGGACCCGTTCTGTTTCCTCTCGGTCTTCGAGGATGTCAGATTCTGATATAGACAGGGTGCTCCAAAGACTGTTCCAGTCCCCAGTCTTCCAAAAATTTGTTTCGGTTCCGACCCAGTTGGCTTCGGAGCCGATGACCTTGGCCCACCCCATTGCCATTCCTCCTCCGACTGCTTGGGCTCCGTCGGAGCAGGTGCTGTTGGAGCCGGTGGAGATCTCAGGGTCGGCTCCGACCCTTACTCCAACCCGGGCCTTCGGGTCCGAGTTTGGTACGTGGACGTCTTCAGCTGGACCCGGGGGTGATGTTTCGGGACCTATGCTTTCGGTTCCGAGCCTCCCTCGGTGCCCGGCTGCGGGACTTCCGTCGGCTATCACGGCTCGGGGACCGGACACTCCCAGGATTCTGGGGGTCCGGCTTTCAGAGCCATGAGGAGTGCCTTGGCCAAGTCCTCTTCGGCCATCTCTCCGGCTTTACCGGCACCTTCCCTGGGCGTGGAGACTGGGTCTTTGGCAGTTCCCCTGTCCGTAGTCAGCGGAGCCCCGGGGCCTGAGGTTACCCCCAGTGGGGGTTCCCCTCCTCCTGAGGGTTCTTCGGAGTTGTCTTCGGAGGAACCCCCAAGGAAGAGATCGTGCAAGAGGAAGCACGTGGACTCCCCCGAGTCTATTACATCAGACACTGATCTGGATGATGCAGAGGGGTCCCCGAAGTCGTCCTCGGATGATGTCTCATTTGCAGACATCTTAGAGATCCTCAAACAACGAGGCGGCTGGATATCCAAACCCCCCTCTGCTGACGAGTCAGTGCTCCTCAAGGCCTTTGGGGCTCAGCCCTCCGCCTCCTGGGTGTCTCCGCCCTTCGACGAGCTTCTGGATTTAGTTTGTCGAAGGGCGTGGGAACATCCAGATACCGTGGAACCAGTCCCTTCTCGTCCAAATAAATTTTTGTCTGCTCCCCCTGAGAAGGAGTTCCTCACTAAAGGCGTGGCTGTAGATGCCATGGTGGTGGCATCTGCTACACAACAGGGCGTGGCAGAGGCTTCAACGTCCGTCCATCCTCCTAATAAGGAGTCTAGGAGTATGGACAGGTAAGGGAAGCGCACCCTGACTTCAGCGGCCTTTACTTTAAGGTCTCTGAATTATTTGGCACATTTTACCAGGCTTCAGAGGGATCTGGTCAAGGAGTTGTCAGATTCCCTCGCGGGTAACCTACCTGAGCAGCTAGCCCAGTCGGTTAGCTCTCAGTTGGCTATCCTTACGTCAATTTCTAACTCTTCCATGAGGCTCATTTCCTATGCGGCCGAAGGGGCGGGTAGAGCGGCAGGCACAGGCGTGGCTCTACGGAGACAAGCCTGGCTCCGCTTGTGTCAGTTTGCGGAGGCCTTCAAGTCTTCCTTCGCCGACGCTCCCTTTGATGGGTCCTCATTGTTTGGACCCAAGGTTAAAGACACCCTTACCCGCTGTGAGCAAGAGGGAAAAACTTTATCTGCCGTAGGTGCACGTTATTCCACTCCCTTTCGGCCTTACCCCAAGGCTAAAGGAGGGGGGAAAATGTGGTTCCGCAAATCTCGCAAGTTTTTCTCCCAACAGCAGGAAGATTCCCCTTCCAGAGGCAGAGGACGGGGAAATTTTTCAGGGAGACGCCGTCCCAGAGGCGGCAGAGGGCCCTGCAATTCTGGAGACCGCGAGTCCTTTCGTGGCTCTTCAGCCTCCCACACGTCATGAGGGATTGCCCGGCTGTGCTGCTCGAGCCAGTCGGGTGTCGTTTGCCAAGCACCTAAAAGCCTGGGAGTCAATCACTCAGGAGAGATGGGTGCTTCGGATCATTGCCTGAGGTTACAGCATCCCATTCACATACTCCCCCACCGTCCAAAAGAATCCCGGACCCACCACCCAGTCAAAGGGAAATGGCAGCCGCAGAAGCTTTAAAGCTGCTAGAAAAAGGAGTCATCCAACCGGTCCCCACAGACCAGATCGGATCAGGAAATTACTCCAGGTTCTTTTTAGTGCCAAAAAAGACAGGGGACCTGAGACCAATATTGGATCTCAGCAGACTCAACCAATCCGTCACGAAATCCAAATTCCGAATGGTCACGTTACAATCCATTCTCCCATTGTTGGAGAAGGATGTTTGGATGTGCTTCATAGACCTCAAGGACGCCTATTATCACATACCGATACATCAGGCGTCCAGAAGGTATCTGCGCTTCAGCCTGGGAGTCAGTCATTATCAATTTTGCGCTCTGCCCTTTGGTCTCACCACAGCCCCCAGGGTGTTCACCAAGTGTTTGGCAGTAGTGACGGCTCACCTGAGAAGTCTTGGATTCCAAGTGTTTCCCTATCTCGACGACTGGCTCCTGACTGCCACCACCAGGCATCTACTAATGGACAACCTCAAAGCCACCATCTCCCTGGGTATTACCCTGGGGATTACATTCAATTGGTCAAAATCTGTCTTGCTGCCCTCTCAACGCATAAAGTTTATAGGAGCAGAGATAGACTCAAGATTGATGCGCGTCTTTCTTCCTGCCGAAAGGATCCAAACTTTACAGGGCCAAGTTCAAGCTCTGATCTCGGGATCCAAAGCCCCAGCCAGGATGGTTCTACAAGTTTTAGGCTCAATGTCTGCCACGGTTCTTTTAGTTCCTCTAGCAAGATTACACATGAGGATTCTTCAGTGGCTATTGTCAACTCAGTGGTCCTTTCAGGATCTTCCCCTCAATCATCACATCATGATTACGGAATTATGCAAAAGGGACCTTCGCTGGTGGCTTCAGACATCCAATTTGGATCAAGGAAAACCCTTTGTTCTTCCCTCTCCAGTGGTTACCCTGACGACAGATGCCTCCCAGATAGGGTGGGGGGGCATTGTCTGGGCAGGCTAGTTCAGGGCTCCTGGCTTCCAGACTAAGCTCTTCTCCACATCAACGTGTTGGAGATGAGGGCTGTACTTCTATCCCTACAAGCCTTACACAAGTTTCTTCCTCAGGGCATCATCGCCATCCACACAGACAACATGTCGGTGGTTTGGTATCTGAACAAACAAGGAGGGACCAGATCATACCCCCTTTGCAGAGAGGCCATGAGAGTGTGGGAATGGGCTGTAGCTACCAACCGCTTCTTGGTAGCGACCCACATCCCGGGAAAGTCAAATATATTGGCAGACAAACTGAGCCGGACAATTCTCTCTCCTCACGAGTGGTCTCTAAACCACACAGTAGCAGCTCAGTTTTTCAGGAGATGGGGGACGCCATGCTGCGACCTATTTGCAACTCCTCTAAACACCAAGTGCCAAAGGTTCTTCTCCTTGATCCCACATCAGGGAGTACCAGCCATGGATGCTCTAGCACAACCTTGGCCAACAGGGCTACTTTATGCCTTTCCTCCAATTCCACTTCTTCCCAAAGTTATTCAAAAAGCTTCTCAACTGGGGTCTTCAATGATACTGATTGCCCCATACTGGCTTCGTCAGGTATGGTTTCCTTACCTGAAGAAGCATGCAGTGGACGATCCGTGGACTTTAGATCTAATTCTGGACTTGCTAATCCATCAGTCGGGACATCGGCATCAGTCCCTTCAATCTTTGAAATTGACAGCTTGGCTCCTCCACTTCCGACCTTAGTTAGAAGGCACACACTAGACCCGGAAGTTGTTCACATTTTATCTTCGGCCCACAAACCCACCACTAACAAATTGTACCTCAGTAAGTGGAAGAGGTTTGCTATCTGGGCTCAGCTCAAGGGCTTTGACCCTATCACTGCTCCTGTCCCAGAGGTTTTGAAATTCTTAACATCCCTGTTTAATCAGGGATCTTCTGTCTCAACTATTAAAGTCCAACTAGCGGCTATCTCTAAATTCCACGAATCCATGGATCCTCCTTTGATGAGCAGCAGACTATGCAAAACTTTCATTAAAGGTGCAAGCCTATTAAGACCACCAATTTTTCATCCTGCACCTCCGTGGGATCTTGATTTGGTGCTTCGCATTAACATCTCCCCCTTTCGAACCGGCTGCTACATGCGAGTTAAAATATCTGTCTTGGAAAACTGCCTTCTTAGTTGCAATTACTTCTGCAAGAAGAGTTTCAGAGCTTCAAGCCCTGTCTATTAAGCCACCGTACTTGATTTTCCACAAGGATAGAGTATCACTTAGGCCTAATCCATCCTTTGTTCCAAAGGTCTGTTCTAGTTTCTGTCTCCAACAATCTCTAGAGCTACCAGTTTTCTTTCCAAAATTCTCCAATGAAGCAGAATACACTCTCCATAAATTGGATGTTCACAGGCAATTACGCTTCTATTTAGACAGGACTCAGCAACTTCGTAAGTCAGACCAGTTGTTTGTGTCCTTCTCAGATAATAAATTGGGAAAAACCATCACAAAAGCTACTATCTTAAAATGGATCAGAGATTGCATAACTCAGGCTTATTCTTCGAATAAGCAACTTACAACATCTATCAAAGCTCATTCTACCAGAGCTATGGCTACTTCTATAGCTTTTCATTCCAAGCTCGCTAGATCGGAAATTTGTGCTGCGGCTACTTGGTCCAATCCGCACACTTTCATTTCCCACTACAAATTGGATGTGGCATCTAAAGGACGAGCATCATTTGGTTCCACGGTACTCAGGAGTGTTTTCCAGTGAGCCACCCAGGATTCAGGTGCTAGGGACGCTGTCCCATCAGTCAGAATGTAGGCGAGATAGGATCACATAACATCTTTTAGTTATGTACTCACCATAACTTCAGATGTTTGGGATCCATCTACATTCCTAATACCCACCCTCCTTCCCCTGCCTTGGAGATCAGAAGAGATTGAACGGTTTTGAGTTCTACTGTTTTATCTTGTTTCATCTGACGATGTTATATAAGCAGGGTATGCATGTGTGCATGTATGCGGACAAACTAGATCTGGGGGACTGGTAGTGGTGCATCCTGGGATATAGTAAGCTCGGCCAATAAGAGACTTCGCTCTTTGGCATAAGCGTGCCGAGTCGGAGCCGAGGGATCGGCTCCGAACCCATCAGTCAGAATGTAGGCGAGATGGATCCCAAACATCTGAAGTTATGGTGAGTACATAACTAAAAGTTAAAATAAAAATCAAATGTTTGAGACCAGATACTTCCAGCATATCCTACCCAAATGGTATCTCCTCATAACATTCAATGTTTTCTATATTGATTGCTACCACAGAAAGCTATGAGGACTACCCAACTATAGTGTGAGATTTTCTAGTCTGTTTTCAGGTTCACTTTTTCAGGGAAGAGGGTAGGTTTTGTAGTAAAACTAGATACTTTTGAGCTTAGCAACATTTGCAGTTCCCTTCGTCAGTGAAAGGTGAAATATTACTGTTTCTACATCAGACTTCCCTACCTAATTACCTGGTTGTACACAGATTTTTTTCAGTTTAATTTTAAATGTACTTTTCCTAAACCCATCTCCCTTGAGATAGGATAACACCATTCAGTAAGGAACGTACTGCCATTAAAACGTGTTTGGAGGTAGAGTCTTAAAGGTACAGCAGTTTTTTGGACTTTTAAGTAGTTTGCAAAAACTTGTTCAGGGTTCAGCAGGCATTCTAGCTTAAAGTTTTAAATGTTTGATGTGAAGTTGTTCAGTCTCGCTGTTCATTCTTCACTGATGGTTTCAGAGCCGATCCATCGGCTACGACATGGCCGTTAGCAAAGCTCAAAGTTTACCAGTAGCTTGAGACCAAGCCCCTTATCCCATGATGCACTGCTGGGATTACCTCTGATCTAGTTTGCAGTGGCACGGATCTCCGTAGTTCCAGTTCGCTAGAGCCCTTTTTGATCTAAAATTCACTTTTCGCAAGTTATTTCATACCCTTTTTCCTAATTCTAGTTGGATTAGTTCTATATTGGCTCCTGTAGTTTCTATTTGACTTATTTCCCTTGGTGCTTTATTTTTTAGTATAGTTGTAGTGGCCCCGTGTTGGGCCTAGTTTTAGTGTCTTTCTAGTACTATAGTTATTGCATTGATAGCATAGATATAGTGTGCAGTTATAAATATCTACATAGCGTCAGCCCTTTTTTCTCCGGGCCATTGTTTAGTGTGTTTTTTATATTTAGGTGTATTAACTTGAGCCTAAGTGTAGTTGTGACATGACTTTTAGGCTGTATTTGGGCTGTGTGGTTTGAGTTTAGCCTGAAGCTTTTTTTGATATGTCTGAGGAAAAAGAGAAGCACCCAAAGTCTGGATTAAAGAAATGTCCAGACTGTGGTCAAAAGATGTTTCTTACTGATGGGCACATTCAGTGCGTTTATTGTTTAGGTGCGGTGCATTTGCAGGAGTCCTGCAGTATTTGCCATTCCTTTTCTTCAAGGGTCCTTTTTTAGAGTGGAAAAGGAAGCTTGTAGATCAATGTTTGCTGAAGCATCCTTTTGCTGAAGCTTTGACCAGGATGGGGCCAGCAAGTCCTGTAAATCTTCTAAATTCTCAGCATACTCCAAGGCATATAAAGACTCAAGTCGAAGAAAGTGGAGGATTCTAGGACTTTGGCTCCACTGTCCTGTAAGCCAAGTGTCTCCATTTTGGAGCCGGTCAATCTGCACCTTCGATGCAGTCCTCTGTGTTCTTCGTGTTTCACTGTTGCAGTCATTACATTTGGGTGTTGGGTCCTGCTTCAGTTGCTGTCCCTTCTTCCATGACGTTAGGGGTATAAAACATGCAGCTGACGTCATTAAATCAGTCTTTCTTGCCGTGCGGTGCCCGAAGCAGTTCGCAAGTGCCTGTCGACAGACTCTTGAATTTTTCATTTTCAAGTTTCAGAACCGAAGTCTTAAACTTATTTTTCTTGCTCCTTGCCGATGTCCGTAAAAGTTAATAATTGCATAACTTGTGGAAAGCAAATACCTCAAAGATTTTCATTCGTACTGTGTTCCTTGCCTAGGCCCTGACCACGACGTATCTTGCTGTCGGTTTTGTGCATTAATCGGCGCACTATCCATCTGTATATTTTTGGCTCTAAATATTTCGGTTCACTGTTTAATTATCCAGAAATGTCATCTGTTACCCATCAGACTACCGGGATTCTGAAAAAATGCAAAGATACAGAGGCTGCTGATGTCCAAAACTGCCGATGACGCTTCTCCTAAGCCAGTCGCCACTTCGCCGGTATGCAGTGAGGCGCTTTCGCAGCCCCTGATACCTGCTACTTCTGATTCGCAGGCCTTTGCTGAGACCCATTGAGTCAGGTATGCCACGAGATACTTCAACTATGGAACCCATGGATGTCTCTACCTTGGATAGGTCCGGAGCCGCTGTGCAGCCACCGGCTTCTGAGGGTGTATTCAGGCCTACTGACTTGCATATAAAACAAGACGCTATCTTTTTCAAGGCCTAAAATTTTAACCATGACTAGAAAACAGACTGCATGGTCAAGTCTCTATGCCTAAAATACAAATAAGAATGGCTGAAGACCTTATTACTTTAATCAGGGGAAGTCAGCCTCCTCCCCCTAAGAGACCCAGGACTGAGTTTGCTTATGATACTTCTGACCAGGATTCTGAATTTTGTTTCTCTGATCACCAGGATTTACCCTTATCTACTTATGAGGATTCTGATGCTGAGGACTTTATTCCCTCTGCCCCCCCCCAGAGGATTTCTCTTTTGGTGAAACCTTGCATACTCTCAGGGAGCATTTTTGTTGGGGAAAGTCAGGATTTCTCTGATTCTAAAAAGAGGCTTGGGGATTTCTTACTCCTGCCCCAGCACAGGCCTTTAGCCATACCTCCTGTACTAGACATTGTTGATGACTTTTAGGAATCTAGCTTGGCCCCTGATTCTTTACCTCCTGCTCCCAGAAAACCTGATAGATTATTACAGGATCCCTGACTCTCTCAAATTCCTTTTTAAAAATCCTACTGTGGATCCTGAGACCATTTCCTAGGGACCCAAAGGCATTAAAGCTACTACTGCCAAAATTCCTACCCCCTCTGATAGAGACTCCAGGGCACTGGATAGATTGGGTAAGAAAGTGTATACACTTCTGCAACTTTGGCCGTTAGGACCTTAAACTGTCAGTGTCATATGTTAAAGTATCAGCAGCATATTATTAGGTTGCGTAAACAGAAAATTATTCCGGATCGTGCTGAAAAATAAGGATTTACTGCACTCAGCTGAACAAGTTGGAAAACATACTTTACAATGTGGTTTTGATTCACTAGATGCATCTTGCAGGGCTGCGGTGACTTGGTCTCTACTTAGAAGGCATGCTTGGCTTAAGGAGCGATCCTTGCCAGATCATGTTTAAAGCGAAATGACTGGATGTTCCCTTAAATCAGGGCCGCCTGTTTGGCAACAAGGCAGACAAAGTTCTTAAAAAGATGGAGGAAAAGCTAAATCTATGCAAACTGTTCAAGATATTTTACAAGTACCGCCTCCAAGGTTTAGTAGGCATTGGCCTTCTAAGAACTGGTCCTTTCTTGTCACTTCCAGACCTTCAGTCCAAACCCAGATCCAGCTGAGCACTCGGGCTTCAGTCCCAGGGTACGCACAGGACTAAGCAGTGGGGAGCCTCCACTTCCAGATCTGGGAGTAATAAAACTCCCGCTATGGTAAACTATCTCATTGACCTTTTAAAACTTCCAAGCACTTGCCAACTGACTGCCCCCTTGGGGGGGGAGATTGCTCTTCTTGTAAAGAATTGGGAACTCATTACCTAGGACAAATGGGTTTTAAATAGTGTACCAGGGATACAGATTTCACTTCCACATGTTACCATCACGAAGAGGGTGGCCAGATCTACCCCCAAATCAGTGGGCCAGAGGCCCAAAAGCAAATTTTTTCTCTTAAGCATGGGGGAGCTATTCATTTGGTACCAGAAGAGGAAAAGGGACAAGGTTTCTACTAGAGACCTTTTCCTGGTACCCAGAAAAGACCATTCATGGCATCCTATCCTGGACCTGTCTAATCCTAAAACACCTTTCTGGTGATCCCAAGAGTCAAGATTCTGACTTCACCAGTTGCTCCCTATGCTAGGCAAAGACGCCTGGTTGGCAACACTAGATTTAAAGGAAACATACCTGCACATCCCAATCGGGGAATCTTGCAAAAGATACCTACGCTTCAAAGCAGGCTACACGCACTGTCAGTTCTCTGCAATGCCCTTTGGCTTGTCTACTGCGCCCAGGGTATTCACAAAGTGCCTAGCTCCAGTTATTGCATTTTGCAGGCAGAGAAATATTCAGATAATACCCATACCTGGACGATTGTCTAATTCAGGCAGAAAGCAAGGACATAGTTTTGAATCCTCTAGCTTTTGTACAAAGGGTGCTAACTTGTCTGGGGTACACCATAAATGAAAATAAATCACTACAGGTACCCTGTCAACAAATTATATTCCTGGGAGCGGGCTTGAATACAACTTCCCAGATAGCCTTCCTCACGCCAGAGAAATTCATTTGACAACCTACTTCAAACAACTGGCCACAAAAACCCTGCTATCTGCAAGGCAAATACTGCAAGCCCTGGGGTTCATAGCCTCCTGCATTCTTCTAATTCCATATGCAAGACTGCATATGAGGAAACTACAATAGTATCTAAAAAGCCTATGGTGTCAACATTCTCAGGATCTAGAAGCAATGATTCCTATAATACCTTACCTACGCCTAGAGTTCCTTTGGTGAGCAGAGGCCTACCACCAAAACAGACTACCCTTCACACTACCCCCTGCTGCCCAAATCCTAACAAACTCATCAGACTATGCATGATGGGCTCACCTGGCAGGGAGGTGCATTCAGGGCAAATGGAACCCAATTTAAATGCACCTGCATATCAATCGAAAAGAAATGTTAGCTGTACAGAATGTTCTGACAACCTTCAAGGACCACATTCTTCCAGGACAATGTAATGGTAAAGACTGACATCACCACTGTTATGTGGTACATAAACAAGCAGGTGGGGTACACATTCTTACCCCCTCTGCAGGCTAGCCATGGCATTGTGGAACACAGCCCTGAGCTACCAAGTGCATCTACAAGCTCAATTCCTGCCAGGAAAACTAAATACACTTGCAGACGAACTAAGCAGAAACCTCATGGACCCACACAGAGTGGAAACTGGAACCAAGGATTTTCAACATGTTGACAAGCAAATGGGGGATCCCAGATATAGACCTGTTTGCCTCCCCACAAAACTTATCAATTGGACAAATTTTGCACAAGGACCCCCCCCCCCACACCCCCCAAACGAGCATGGAAAGTGGATGCTCTTTCCTTCAGCTGGAAAAATCTTTCAGTTTGTCTTTCCTCCTCTGCCTCTGCTCTCCAAAGTACTGCTAAAGATCAAGCAAGACAGACCAAGGACGATTTTGATTGCACCAGACTGGCCAAGCCAACACTGGTACCCCCTCTTGCGCTGTGTCACTGCTGGCCCCATGGCACCTGCCTCAGACACTTACCCTATTGTCTCAGCAGGAGAACCGGATTCTGCACCCTAAGCTTCAAACAATGAACCTAGCAGCTTGGCTGATTACCTAATCTCTTCTTTACCATCTCTCAGTAAACCAGTGATGGACATTTTAGAGGCAGGAGGCCTAGTACTAGAAAATCTTATGCTGAAAAATGGAAACCATTCTGTGCCTGGAACCAGTCTCAATGGATGAGCACAACAGTGCCCAATTTACCTCAGATTTTACAATACTTAACTGAGATGCTTCACAAGGGCCTGTCTCTCTCCTCCAAAATTCACATTTCAGCTCATTATAACACAGAACGTCCCCTCTTCTGTCCTCCACTTCTCAAGCAGTTCCTCAGAGGGACCAAACATTTACGACCACCCAGGAGATCTCCACATTCCTTTCTTGGAAAACCGCTTTCCTTTTAGCAGTCATTTCAGCAAGAAGGGTGTCTGAATTACATGCCCTTATGCCAGTGGAGCCTTTCATCATCTTTCATGCGGGCAGGGTGTCCCTCAGGACCAATCCCTCTTTCATGCCTAAGGTGGTATCCAGTGTGGCCCTTAATCAGTCCATTCATTTGCCAACCCTCTTTCCTAATCCACAGAACAAAGTGGAATGGATACTGCACTCCTTAGATGTGCACAGACAACTTAGATTCTACTTGGACAGGACTAAACCTCAAAGGAAATCTGAACAATTGTTGGTGGCATTTGCTGCAGGGGCAGAGGGGAAGGCTGTTTCACAGCAAACCATTCCAAATGGATAGGCCATTGCATTCAGTTCTGCTACAAGCACCATGGAAAACCTATTCCACAGGGGATCAGACCCCACTTAACCAGGGCTGCATCTACCTCTACAGCCTTTCTCAGAGGTGTCCTAGAAGCTGCTACCTGGAGTTCTGTACATACCTTCACCAAGCATTACCATCTGCCAATTTTCTCTAAATCCAGAGCTGGCTATGCCACTGCAGTCTTGCAGGGCCTTATAGCTGGTCCTAATGCTATCTAAATTCCTCCTCCCATCCTTTAGCTTTGGGAATCTACCCAAATGTGATGACTGCAACAGTGAAACACTCTGAACGTAGTACAGTTTTGTGTACACTTACCATAAATGTAGATGTTCAAGTGTATTCACTGTTGCAGTCCTGGTTACCCTCCCTCCAGCCCCCTTATATTGACTATACCTCTGCTCTCCTTTATGCTCAAAAGCTGTTTGGTTTATGTTGTTGGAGGTATATCCGTGTATTATAGATATTAATTGCTTCCCGTTAGGGGGGCATCTGACATCTGGGGCAAGAAAAACTGATGTAATGGTATCTGCTGCATGTTTTATACCCCTAACGAACTGATGTCACGGAAGAAGGGACAGCAACCGATGTAGGACTGTTAATCAGGCCAACTGAGGTCTATTGCAAGCAGAAGTGTGATGACTGCAACAGTGAGTACACTCTAACATCTGCATTTATGGTAAGTGTACACAACTGTACTTTCTCCTGAAGACTTTCAGGTCTCAGACTTCCACCTCGTGGTGGTCCTCGCCCTTCGATGAGCTCATGCGGCTGGTCTTTCGGAGGGTGTGGGAGTCGCCAGAGTCCATGGAACCTGTCTCTCGGTGGCCTAACAAGTTCATTTCTGCTAGTGTAAAGCCTTTTTGTCCAAGGGAGTCCCTGTTGATGCCATGGTGGTGGCGGCTGCCACCAAGAAGGGAATGTCCGAGACTTCTTCGTTTATCCATCCTCCTAACAGAGTCCAGGGACATGGATTGATATGGGAAACTCGTGTTTAGTTCAACTTTTGCACTCAGATCCCTGAACTGTTTGACCCATTTTACCAGACTGCAGAGATCTCTTTAAGGAGTTGGGAGATGCTCTTCAGGGTACTGTAGCTGCGGGGGCTTCCGACAAAGTTGCTGCCCAGCTTGCTACCCTAAATTCCATTGTGAACCTGTCCATGCATCTCATATATGCAGCAGATGGGACGAGTAGGGCAGCGGGTACGGGAGTTGCTCTAAGAACATATTCCTGGATGAGCTTGTGTTCCTTTGTGGAGCCCTTTAAGTCTTCATTTGTCAACACCCCATTTGATGGCTCATCTCTCTGGGCCCAAAGTGAAGGAAACTCTCTCACCAGGTGTGAGCAGGAGGGAAAGACTGTCTTGAGTCCATTTTTCCACCCCTACTCTGCAAATGTGGTTCTGAAAAGCCCAAGGAGCCTTTCAGGGCATGTGGCCAACCCCTCTCTAGGGGCAGAGGAGGGGTAACAATGGAAGATGCCGCCCTCGTGGCAGAGGGGGTCCACAACAACAAGGTTGACAGATCACTTCTCTGGCTAACCTTATTGGCGCTCAGACCAGACTGTCCTGCTCTGGGGGCAGTTGGTCACTTAGTCTTGTACCCAGACGCCTGGCAAGATACAACAAAACGACACCTGGGTAAAGTATCATTTCAAGAAGGTATTTCATGTCTTTCTCCACACCTCCAAGGAGAATCCCGGATGTTCACTCCGTTACAGGGAACAAGCAACTATAGAGGTCTGCAAGTTGCTAGAAAAGTCATCCAACCAGTCCCAGCAGACCAAATAGGATCCGGAACTTTCTCAAGATTCTTTTTGGTTCCAAAGAAAACAGGACTGGAGACCTAATTTGGAACTCAGCAGACTCTACCAATTTGAAGAAAGAGAAGTTCTGGATGGTCATGCTACAGTCTATACTTCCCTTTTTTATGGAGAGACAATTGGATGTGCTTGATCTCAAGGATGTGTACTACCACGTAAAAATGGCCAGGCCATCCAGAGAACTGCGTTTCCGGCTGGGAGCCAATCATCATCAATTTCAAGCCCTACCCTTTGGTCTCACTACAGCTCCCAGAGTGTTCACCAAATGCATGGCAGTGGTCACAGCTCCTCCTGAGGCATCTAGGATTCCAGGCGTTTCCGTACCTAGACGATTGGCTCCTTACCCTCACCACCAGGCATCAACTGATTCAGGCAATGGAATACACTCTGACACTCTGCCATCACTTAGGCATTACAGTCAACTCGGAAAAATCTGCCTTATCGCCATCGCAGGATATTGCCTTTGTAGGGGCAGAGTTGGACACTTCAACCACCAATCGAGAGGGTAGTCTTTGCCAGCATGACGGTTGGTGTCGAGAGCACCAGCCGCAGAAGTTTTAAGTGTTGGGCTTGATGGCTGCAGCGATCTTGGCCACACCATTAGCAAGGATGCATATGCGGGTTCTTTAATGGCTGCTCTTCACTCAGTGGCCTTATCAGGAACTTCCAATGAGTCGTATGATTTTAATTGCAAACTCTTGCAAGAGCGATCTCCAGTGGTGGTTGACATCTCCATGTAACCATAGGACGCCCCTTTGTACTACCCCCTCCAGTAGCCACTGTGACACGGACGCTTACCTGGTAGGGTGGTGGGGGAACATTTTCAGGGAAAGACTGCCCAAGGCACATGGATGGACCGAGAGTCACATCTGCAGATCAGTGTTCTGGAGATGAGCAGTACTTCTGGTGTTGCAGTAATTTCAGGACTCTCTTCCTCTAGGAGCGATTGCAATTCAGGCTGACAATATGTCAGTAGTCCAGTACTTGAACAAGCAAGGCAGGACCAAGTCTTTACCTCCTTTGCGGAGAAGCCCTCAGTTTGGCAGTGGGCTGCCGCCTCCCAGCACTTTCTGTTAGCAATGCACATCCTGGGGAGGTCCAACGTAATAGACAAACTGAGCAGAGCAATTTTGTTGCCGCACGAGTGGTCCCTCGAGATTGCGGACAGGATTTTCTGCAAATGGGGCTAGCCTTGCTGCAGTCTTTTTGCCAGTCACATCAACATGAAATGCAGAAGGTTTTTTCCCTGATTTCCCCGTCCGGGAGAACCCACGAGAGATGCACTCATGCACGATTGGCCCCTGGGTCTCCTCTATGCATTCCCTCCAATCCCTCTAATACAGACAGCTATGTCGCTGAAAAAGACCATCCATTCTTATAGCCCCTCATTGTCCTAGGCAGATTTGGTTCTCATTTCTTCATCTATTGGAGGATCCATGGATTCTGGACCCAGACCTTCTCACACATCTGTCGGGGGACCTCCATCCTTCATTGCTGTCACTGAAGCTCGCAGCTTGGCTACTCCAGTTCCTCTCATAGCCAGGCTTCATAACCTTTCTAATGAGATAAGGCAGATCCTCTTGTCTTCTCATAAGCAGTCCACCAGAAGATTATATCTTTGTAAGTGGAAGAGATTTTCCATATGGGCATATAAGCAGAACATTGATCCTTTGTCAAGCCCCTTTGACGTCCATTTTAGAATTCTTGACTATGATCTTTAATCAAGGAGCTGCAGCTGCTACAGTTCGGGTCCAGTTGGCTGCTATATTTAACTTTCATCTGAGTGGACGGGCTAAACAATGTCATAAGTTGTCCAAGGCCTTTCTCAAAGGAACCTTTCACATGAGGCCTCCAGTGAAAACCCCTCATTCTCCTTGGAATCTAAACTTTGTGCTATGTCATATACTACTTCCCCCATTTGAACCAGCATAATATTGTGACCTCAAATTCTTATGGAAAACCATATTTCTGGTGGCTGTTGCTTCCACCTGCAGTGTCAAGAACTTCTAGCCTAATCTATCAGCCCTCCTTATGTGATTTTTTTTTTTTTTTTTTTTTTTCCATGGTAAGAGCATCTCGTAGGACTAACCCCTCCTTTTTGCCCAGAGTTTGTTTGGAATCGAATATCAACCAAGTCCATTGAGTTGCCAGTCTTCCCTAACCATTCCAATAACCTTGAGTATATTCTGCACAAACTTTACGTTCACAGACTGCTCTGATATTATTTGGACAGAACAAAAGATGTCAGAAAATCAGACCAGCTCTTTGTATCATTCTCTGAAGTCAGTAAAGGTAGACCAGTGGCTAAAACAACGCTTTCAAAATGGTTTTCCGATTGTATTACCTTTGTTTGTTCAACTGCTAATGTGCCCTTACTACACAAGGTTAAAGCTCATTCTCCCAGGGCAGTTTGTACATCTTCTGCATTCCAAGCCAAATTGCCCCTTTAACGTTTGTGCTGCAGCCGCTTGGTCTAAACCTCATACCTTTCACTCATTACAAAGTTGATAAGGCCTCCAGGGACTGGGCTTCCTTTGAGTCTACGGTCCTGAAGAATGTACTCCCGTGAGCCACCTGAGATTGAGGGTGCTAGGGACGCTACCCATTCGTGAAGAAGGAATGGTGAGATTGAACAACTTCACGTTAAGAAGTTATGTACTCACCACAACATTCCATGTGAGTTATTCCATCTCGCCTTCATTCTTGCGTCCCTCCCTCCATCCCCCACCTGGCTGATAGTTGACCTAGAGGCTGGTCTCATCCTGGTTATTTAATCCTTCTTCCTGTCTGTGGGAGGGTAGTTCTCTTACATGGATATGGTACACGCAGCAAACAAGCTCTGATGTAATTCCAGCAGTGCATCATGGGATAAGGGGCTTGGTCTCAAGCTACTGGTAAACCTTGAGCTTTGCTAACGGCTGTGTCTGAGCAGAAGGATCTGCTCCAAACCCATCCGTGACGCAGTACTGGAGAAGGTAACAATACACACCACAAATCGTCGCACATAGACCTATCACATCATCGAACCAAACACATAAACACATTAAAATATACTCCGAGGCTCTAAATACAAATCTGCCTAAGCAGCAGAGACCTCCAAAGTAGACATCCAAGCAACCTCTACCACAAAACAAAAAGTGAAACGCATAATTCACATAATCAGTGTGCCAAGCAGTCCCAGCCCATAAGGCCAAACACACCTGATACACTTGTAATAGGTGACTCTGTTGTCAGGCACACTGACTTCCCACTCACCAGGCTGAACAAGAAGGTCACGGTGAGCTGCCTGTCGGGCGCCAGGATCCGCCACATAACACAAGCACTCGGGTCACTCCAAAGCAAGTACAAATATGACCGTCATTGTCCATGCTGGTATGAATGACCTGAGCCCCGTACCTCCCTGGACTACATAAAAAGACATAGAGGAGCTCTCAGATCATGTCGCCCAGACAGGTATGACTCTGACCTTGAGTAGCATCCTACCCTCACCAAAAATTATGCCACAGTATAAAGAAAAATGATCAATTTTAACAATTGGCTAAAGTTCTGGTGTCATTCAAAGAGGATCCAGTATCTGTCAGCCTGGGATGACATGCTCGACAAGCCACGTTGCTTCGCTAGGGACTGCTTGCACCCATCACCTCTGGGCTTTCGGATACTGGCAAAGGCTCTTGCCACCCCCATAATAGTGCCTTTTTTAGGCAAGGCTCAAAAGATAAACCCACCTCCATAGACAACACAAGGAAAAATAAACTAAGGGTAATGCTACTCAATGCCAGAAGTCAACCTCAAAATGCAAGCACTCGAAGCTGCTCTCAGCGTGGCAAATATCGATGTCTGTGCAGTAACGGAGACCTGGTTCAAGGCTCCCGAGAGCACCCCAGCACTACCAGGCTATACCTCATACGATGCTTTTCGGCCCCAAAACTCGGACCAAACCACAAAAGGAGGGGTAGTATCCGTATTCATCAAGGATACCCACACCTCCAGGTTAGTGGCACTGCACGAAGCATCGGAAACCATCCATGTGCAACTAAGTGGGCAAAACTGCCTTTCAGTTTGTAGCCTGCTACAGACCACCTTCCCAAACTCTGGAACCTCACGTGGCTTTCCTGAGGACACTGGAGAATATGAAGGTCTTTCCTAATACCTTTATATTGGGTGACTTCAACTACCCTAACATTGACTGGGAGCACTACTCAAGCCCCAACAGCCTAGCTCAGAGGTTCCTATAATTTATAAACTTAAATGCTATGGAACAACTGGTCACGCCTACAAGAGGGGAAAACATACTGGATCTGATCATCACAAACATGGGGACTCTATGCTCTGCACCAGAGGTACAACCCTCACTGGTAAGATCAGACCACAAATTTAATCTCGCTGGGCATCCACATCCCGACCCCCACCACCACCCCAGAAAACTGCAGTAAAAAATTTCTCCAAGGCTAATTTCACACTTCTCAAAACCGAGGTGAATTCACTCCAAGCCCCTTGGCCAGTGGAAACTACGGCCCAGACTGCAGAATCCTTTATAAAGGCATTCTGTGGACATCTCCAGGAATGCATGGATCATGCAATCCCAAATAAAAAAACAAGACCCAATCCTCCAAAGGCAGGTGTCCTGTCTGGTGGACCACTGCCATAAATAAGCTATACAGCAAAAGGAGGAAGCTACTGCAGGATAGAGCAAAATCCCTCAATAAGAAAGCATCGCTGATCAGTACTAGCAAAAGACTACGGTCCCTCAAATCTTCTAAGGTCAGCTTCGAGAGAAAAATTGCACAAGACACTAAAGATAACCACAAGGCCTTCTTTAGTTATGTTAGAAATTTAAGTAATTCCTAGATATGTTTAGAGTTGGTCCAAAATGACAAAATACACTGAACCCACAGACATTGCCAACATCCTGGCGGATAGGTTCAGTGCAAACCCCCCCCCCCCCAAAAGAGCAAATATCTATCCCAGAGAGAGTTGTCCCCCTGCCATCTCAGATGCTCAGGTGGGAGCTGCCGTCTCCAAAGCAAAAACACAGCATCGGTGTCCTGGGCTGCATCCTACAGGAGCTCCAAGAAGAGCTAAAACCTCATATTAGGTTACTGTTCAATCTCAGCCTTACTGTTCCCAAGGAATGGCGTACAGCAACAGTGGTCCCACTCCACAAAGTTGGAGCCTCAGCGGACCCTGGAAACTATCGCCCCATAAGCCTGACTACCCTGGTCTGCAAAGCTATGGAGCGGGATCATCATGGAACTCACAAACAAAGAATTTGGGGAATTACAGACGCTAGATCCTACACAATTCGGCTTTGTTAAAGGGCAGATCCTGCCTCTTGAACCTGGTAGACCTCTTTGAAACGGTCACCAAGGCCATAGATTAAGGGAAGGTAGTCCACACAGCCTACCTGGACCTCGCAAAAGCCTTTGACACCATACCCCACTCTGGCATCATAGATAAGCTCTCCAGCCTAAATATTAACTCCTATGTCATAAGATGGGTTGCAAACTGCCTCGAGGACAGAACCCACATGGTCAGAATTGCGGGAGCCATGTCAAACTCTAAACCTGTTACAAGTGGCATCCCACAGGGCTCAGTTCTGGGACCGCTCTTGTTCGGTATATATTTTTCAGAGGTACAGGCCAGCACGGGAGGACTTTGGCTGACCAAGTTTGCAGATGACTGCATACTGGGTGCCCTAATTGACTCTCCAACTGACACAGGCATCCTTAAAAAGGGTCTCTCAGAGATGAACAACTGGTGCCAAAGCCATGGCCTAAAACTAAACGCCAAGAAGTGTATAGTCATCCCCTTTGGGAAAAGTGCCCCACAACCTATCACATGGGCGGTAATCCATACTGGAGGAAGTAATTGGGGACCTGGAACCCAGGTTGCTGGTAATCTCTCCTTTGACAACCACGTTGCCAGAGTGGTTAGAAAGACCACCTATATAGCCCACCTTATGAAAGGTTTCACATCTAAATCAAGGGAGGTCATTGTGCCCATGTACTCATCCCTCATCAGGCCCATAATTGAATACAATTCCCCATTTGGGATGTACCTTACCAGACACCTGCAGCAACTGGAAAGACCACAAAAGTACCTCACCAAGAGGATCAATGGTCTCAAACAGATGACCTATGCTGCCAGGCTAAAGAAACTCCAGCTCTACTCAGTTGCATACCGCCTGCTTAGAGGCGATCTGTGCCTGATGTATAAAGCCATGTCCAACCCAGAATTAATGGACATGCTCCACCTCAAAAATCCAAATCCACTAGAGCTACACGCTCAAGGGACTTAAATCTCAACACAGAAATTAATAGGACATGCTGGAGAGACAGATTTGTGACAGAGTCTCCCAGCACTCTGGAATAGAATCCCAGTCCATGTCAGGCAGAGCCCCTCACTGGCTCTCTTCAAGAAAAATCTTGAGTGGATGGGAGATCGTAGGTTTACCCCGGGGATCACTTCTGTTACTACTAGACAGAGGCATAGTAAACTAACCTAAAAAGGGCACAGTAAAAAAACATTTTTAAGGGGTGGCGAAAGCCAAACACACTCTGGCTAGGCTGAAAAATGCCCTAGGGCATATAGCCTAGTATCAACCTATAAGAATGAAGGCGAGATGGAACAACTCACATGGAACGTTTACATAACTTCTTATTTTTGATTTTTGTGAAAAAAATCAAGTCAGCTTTGAAGAGTGCTTCTCTGCCCCAGCATGAAGCATGTACCCAGTCCTATTGTGTGTGATAGTCATGTAGCGCCTTAGGGTGATAAACTGTGTCGGAAGAGTACCATCTTAAGCTACCGGGAGCAGGCTTGCAGTGCCTCTGTAGTAGCATAACATCATGACTTGTGTGTGTATGTAAGGCAGTTTTTGTCTAAGCCAGATGAGCCTTTACAGGAGTTATGTCCAGCAAAGTTTGATTTCTGTTACTCCATTCTCGCATGTAGTCTTCCCTCTGTCACATTCTAAATGGATTGGCAAGTAAGTATGTAACTGTGGAGGTAGAAACCAGTTTCTCAAATGCATTTTCAACTCTCCTGGCCACTGTGCAAAAAGGGGCACACACTGACAGCATGTTTGCGATCACTTCTTTCATAAATGCATACAAGATGAGAGACTAAAGTTGTGGGGGATGGAGTGTGTGTGGCTGTAATATATATATATAAAAAAAAAAAAAATACATAGACTAGGAGCGTTTACTGAGCAGTCTAGAAAACCTAAAGTGGAAGAGCTCGATGCTGCATTTTGGTTCTTTGTACTTTTATCTTTAATTCTGTGGGAATTGAGTTGCTAAAACCTCATTGGTATATCTCCACTATTGATCTGGTTTAAATGGGCTAAATCGCACAATTTTGGTTCATTAGAACATCACTCGCCAGTCTTCTGCAGCTGACTCTTCCCACTGGGGGAATCTTGTGGCTTTTTTTTTTTTTTTTTTTTTTTTTTTAATTTGGTAGCTCCCTTTCGATCATTCTGCCACTTAGCAAAGTGCTTAGGATGGTCTCGTATCCTTTTCCCTTCAATGGGTTGATATCAGAGTAATTCCTTGTAGAACAGGTTTTAACGAACAGAAATTCATATTGGGGGTTCTGATTCAAATAGAATTGGCTAATTTATTCCGTATTTATCTGGGTACCTGCCTCTTAAGAAGTTCTCACTTTTACCTCTTGCCACTTGTACAGATGTTCACTATATACAGTGGTAGAAGTTTACACACCCTTGTTTAAAATGCCAGGTTTTTGTGATGCAAGAGACCACAGTAAGTCATTTCAAAACTTTTCCCACCTTTAGTGTGACCTATAACCTGTAAAATTCAATTGAAAAACAAATGTTAGGGGAAAAAATACAAACTGTACAATATGTTGGTTGCATGTGTGTGCACACCCCTCAACTAATACTTTGTTGTGTGTGCGCACACCCCTCAACTAATACTTTGTTGTGTGTGCGCACACCCCTCAACTAATACTTTGTTGTGTGTGCGCACACCCCTCAACTAATACTTTGTTGTGTGTGCGCACACCCCTCAACTAATACTTTGTTGTGTGCACACCCCTCAACTAATACTTTGTTGTGTGTGCGCACACCCCTCAACTAATACTTTGTTGTGTGTGCGCACACCCCTCAACTAATACTTTGGGGAAGCACCTTTTGATTTAATTACACCATTCAGTCATCTTGGGTACACACCTGCCAACAGTTTAAGAATTTCCACAGCATTGGATATAGCATGGGACACAGTGAAGACTGTCATCAAAAAGTGGAGAAAATATGGGACAACAGTGACTTTGCAAAGAACTGGACGTCCCTCCAAAATTGATGAACAGAAGAGATGAAAACTGGTCAGGAAGGCTGCCAAGAGACCTACAGCAACACTTAAGGCGCTGCAGGAATTTCTGGCAAGTACTAATGGTGTACTACATGTTTGACTATAGTTCCTGTATTCGCCATATGTCTGGACTATGGGGTAGAGTTGCAAGATTGGAAGCCGCCTCTTACACAGAAAAACTTCCAGGCCCGGCTAAAATTTGCATAACTATACATAGGCTCCCAAAAAGCATGTGGAAAATGTGTTCTGGTCTGATGAGACAGGGGTTGAACTTTTTGGTCACAATTCCAAAAGGTACGTTTGGCGTAAAGACACCATCACCAAAACAATACCATCCCCACGGTGAAGCATGGTAGTGGGTCAAGCTTTGGGGGTGCTTTTCAGCTGGAACTGGGGCTTTAGTCAAGGTGGGAGGGACTTATGAACAATTTCAAATGCCCAAACATACATCCAAATCAAACGAATGGCTTCACCAGAATTTTTTGGAATGGCCCAGCCAGAGCCCATGCCTAAATCCAATAGAAAATCTGTGGGGTGACCTGAAGAGGGCTGTGCACAAAAGATGCCCTTGGAATATGACCGATTTTTAGAGTGCTTTTGCAAGGAAGAAATGTGCCATACTGACTAATACCCAAAAGATTGAATGTTGTATTAAAGTCTCCCAAACACACAGCAAAGTATTGGTTTAAGGGTGTGCATACTTCTGCAACCAGTGTATTGTACATTTTATTTTTTTTCCCCTTAACAGATTTGTTTTCAATTGAATTGTACAGGTTGTAGGTCGCATTAAAAGTGGGAAAAGCTTTGAAATGATTTATTGTGGTCTTATTTTTTTATATCACAAAAACCTGGCATTTTAACAGGGGTGTGTAAACTTTTTGTATATCTACTGTACATCAATATTTGAGCAACATTGAATTTCTGTTGATGAAGATTTTTTGACCGAAATCAGCAGTGAAAAGATTTTCTAGGCTGTAGGAGTCAATATTTTTTCAGTGGTGGTAGCCACTTTATGGAATTCTTCAATTAGTAAGATATCGGTCATGAAGCGGACCCAAGTTGGTCTTGTGTTAGCTGTTCTATTCCCCTGTTAAGATAAAATCTTTGATTTATGGTACTAGTAAGTATAGCAGAACTGGATATATTATGGAATTAAGTAGCAGACTAAAACTTCAGTTCATCTGAGTTTCTGTAGAGAACTAAATTTCTCAGCCTTTACAAATTTTGTACTTCAGTGTAATGTACAGTTGATTTAATATGTATAAGCAAGTATCCGCTCTTAAAGCAGTATATATGCCATCCACAAGTAGATGTGGTCTTCAAAAATATTCACCATCATACTTCTGTAGTTTTAAATGTAAGCAAGAAATGTACTTGTCGCTAATGACTATGCCCCTGCAGAGGTTGAGTATGTTGGAACAAAACAGTTGCTTGATAAAGTCGAATTGTATGAAAAATTTTATTGCACTGCTTGTTTCTCATGTTTATTTCAACAACATATCCTTGCACAAGTGCCCAAGTATAATTTATGAAATGGTTACTGTGAGCCTTTTTTCTCTAGGGGAAACTCCCTTACTAATTGTTGCATATCTGGTTTACTGTCGGCATAGTTTAAGGCAGTCATTTTTGTACTGATGCAACATGTCCTTTGCTCAAAAGGTCATGAACTCGTGGGAGCTTGTACTCTGGGTGTATTTAGACCAGACCTACTAAATTTGCACGGCACTGCTTCATGTTCTGTAAAATCATGCCCCCTCCCCCATTTTGGTATGATTTAAGTTGCAGAAAGTAGTCGCTTAATGTGCATTAAACTCTGCGTCACTCAGTACTGACTAGCTAAAAGTCAAATATTTGGCTTCTTGATTGTTTTACTGACATGACCCCAATAAGATGCACAAAGGGTATAGTGAAAACTTTAATGATGTAAATGCCATAGTGTAATCTGTAGGAAGGCAGAAGGAAAATGTACAACATGTATAACTGCAGCTAGCAAGAAAAGTCATTGGATGCAGTACAAGTTTTGATGATGGCATTAGAGTTTAGCACCTGGCTGTTTACATTTGTCATGGTATTGAACAAAACCAACTAGATCTGTGTGTAGCCATGCAAGGCTGACACACGAACTAAGGTCCATCTCATTAAAAAATCACTTTCAGCCTGAAATCAAATGGCCAGGAATGGACACACATTTGGATCACATTGGTCCATGATGCAGTAGCCTTTGCTGTCTGCAGCTTGAGCTGAGCTGACTAAAAGGTAAGTTAGGTGCCAAGCCTACCAGAGTTGTACTGTTGACAGTGTGTGCTCCTGAGGCTTTTGAAGATTGACAGCATCTACTGTTTTGCTGGACAGATAAATTTGCTTTGGGAGGAAAAACCTTCTGTGACGATTGGGGAGAGCTGGGCGAAGGCTGCCAGCCTAGTCCAATAGAATTTGAGATGTAATTTTATCAACTGTATAAATTTAAAATACAGGCTTGTGCTTTTAAATGAAAGAAAAGCACTGTAAAATGTGAACTTCAAGATTGTTATAACATTGCCCCCTTGCTGTAAATAAAAACTAAGTCGAGCTTTTCAAATTGAAATGATTTTTGAGACATTCTTTGATCTTTAAAGTTGGTTCCGGTCAGGCTGGCTGAAGACATTCTGTGTTAACGAAGGACTAATTGCTAGAGTGTGTATGTGAAATGACTTGGTGTAGTATTCTCCTGTGGAGGTGTTAGCTTGCTAAGTAATGTAAATGGAGTTTCTATTAGCCTGGGAACTCAGAGCAGGTGTCAAGATGATGCAATTTGAATACTGGGAAAGCCTGGGAACTCAGAGCAGGTGTCAAGATGATGCAATATGAATACTGGGAAAACCCAAGTGTCAAAAATGATGTAATCTGGGGGAGGACCCAGAGACCTGTTTGAGAGAGTTTATAAAACATCGCAGAGAGATATAAGGCATTTTGACTTTGAACATTTTAACCCAGCACTGCTTATGCTTTATGTAAGTAGGAGTGTAGCACTGTGTTTTCTCAAGATTAACTAAAGATTAGAAAGTTTAAGTATTTTTCTGTGTAATCAGACCTGTCCTACTGTATTTTAAGTTTCTGTGTGATCTGTGAACTCTTGGATATCTCTGTGGGGTAGTAGTTTTTGTCTTGTTTTAATTTTTTAAATATTTTTAAAACCTACCTGTGGCTGCTTTTTGTAGAGAGAAGCTCTAGAATACATTGTATATTTTATAGAGTTTATTGTAATAGGCCACTCTAACTGCGGTGGTGGGTGCTGTGGTAGCGTTGTTGACTCAGTTGGACGTTGCCCATTCGATTCTCATAGCGTCTTCTGTGTGGCGACATGCATGAATGGGCATTCCTTCGTTGAAGGTTGTGCGTTAGGCCCGGCAAGCCAGCACGTAAAAATCTACTGCCAATCATTAGCGGACCGGAGTTGCGCTGTGGCGACCCCTAACCGGGAAAAGCCGAAAGACACAAAAAAAATTGTAATAGGCCACTCTAAAGTCAGCCTTGACTGTTAATCATACTACTATTGGATAATAATATTGCACAGTAATAATTGGACACTCTTTCTTTTAAGGGCCTTTTTAGTAGCTGATATTAACTGGGTGGTGGCAGTAATTACTACCGTATAGTCTGGGTAAAGGGGCACAGCTGGAGAATCTGTGTCAGCCTTTCCCAGGAGTGTCTGTGAAGTTGTATAAATATCTGTGTGTGGCAGCTACTTGGCAGGAACACTAAGCACTGGTTGGACAGAGGGTACTTAGAGGTTTTAGCTTGCCCAGTTAGTTTGAGACCTGGACCCATAGCTGTGCCAGTGGTGAGTCTTATTGGGGATCTGGTGAGCAACTGAGCAGTCAGCCCCAGACTGACTCTGTGTGTGCACTTAAAGGAAATTGTACTTTACTGTGTGTATTGGTTATCCTTTCCTCTTCTTGGAGACGACATCCCTTGGTGTCAGTGGTGAGGATTGTGGCTCCTTGATTGCTTGACCAGGGCACGGTAGTCACACCTTCCATACAATGAAAATAACTTTCCTCGAGGATATAAATAAAAATTCGTCCATGTTTTAACGGACTGTTATGAGACTGCTGCACTTTTTACACAAGTGCTTGTGTATTTCTTTCCTGCCAGTTTAAAAGTTGTTCAAAGTAAATGGGGGGGGGGGGGAACAAATTTCTCCATAGAATGCTTGTTTTACTTTGTGGGGCTGGAAAATTTTTGAATTGCTTTGTTTTTTCTGTGAAAATCTTACTATTTAAAGACTTGGTTTTTATTGGCATTTGCTGCTTTTCCCTGGGAATGGGGCACCGTCTCTGGCTTGACTGTAGAATGGTTCTAGTCCCACAGTCTATTCCTCCAGCCACAAAACAGTTGAGGGCTTTTGCCAGCACAGCAGACTTAACAACTTGCCTCGGCTACAGGTGGGTGAGACTGCTGCGGGCGTTAGTTGTACATCAGACCACACCTCTTGATCCTGATTCCTCTGGTGTTGTACCCTACCATTATGCACCGGGGATTAGCCACATTCTCTGTGACTGTTGGGGTCTCTTCAGTGGTTAAGGAAGAGCCACCCTTGTTGGTTCTGAGAGGGGGAACAGGGAGGGCTTCTCTGTCAGAATGCTGTGCCCATCTCTGGGGTAGTTACTGCTGCCATTAATAACTATTTGTACCAGTGTGCTATCCATTTAGAAATGTCTTGCTTTGAAATGGCCCTGCCCTCTGCCCGTGTAGCAAAGTTGAATAGCAGATGGTCAGGTTTTCTGAAAGGTTTAGTCCTGTCCAGATAGAACCTAAGCTGCCTGTGCACGTCCAGGGAGTGTGTGATCCTTTCCCCCTTATTCTGAGGATTGGGAAAAAGGTTGGCAAATGAATGGATTGGTTTAAAGCCACACAAGATACCACCTTGGGCATAAAAGATGGGTTGGTCCTGAAGAAAACCCTGTCTGCATTGAAGATAATGAAGGGTTCCACGGCCATAAGGGCCTGCAATTCAGACACACTTCTTGCTGAAGTGATGGCTAGAAGTAAAGCTGTTTTCCAGGAGAGGAATTTTAACTCTGCTGTAGTAGCAGCTTCAAAGGGCGGAAGTGTGAGCTTCTCAAATACGAAGTTAAGGTCCCAGGCTGGAGTGGGAGTTCTCCTGGGGGGGTCTTACATTTTTGGCTCCTCTCAGGAACTGTTTGACCAAAGGATGGGAGAAGAGGGATGGCTTAATATTATTATTATAAGCTGAGATGGCAGAGGCATGAATCTTATTTGAAGAGAAGGATAGGCCTTTGTGGAGCATTTCTGTTAAAGTAATTTAGTATATGAGGTAAGCTGGGCATAGATGTTCTTCGTCTTCCCTTGCTGCAGTCCTGACAATTGGGTATAGTCCGCGTCCCAGTCGGCCCGAATACCAGAGTATAAGGCTGACGTCGGTCATGGCGCCTTAGACTGACGTCAGTACGTCAGGGTACTAATGCGCATGACCGACGTCATTTCCTCAGTCTTTTTTGCCGCATGGTCCGATGCAGAAGCAATTTTGCGAGTGCAGGTTGGCGTTCTGAGATTTTCCAAACCGGAGTTTCAGACCGAATACAGAGTTGGCTAAGTAACCCCGTTGGGGAACATTTTGGTTTTTTCTTGCCTCAGTATTTAACCGGATGTCAGAAAAAGTGAATAACTGTATTTCTTGTGGGAAGCAGATACCGCATAGGGATTATCATACATTGTGTATACCTTGTTTAGGGCCTGAGCACGACGTTGTTGGTTGCCGCTCTTGTGCTAGATTTAACAAGCGCACTATTAAGAGGAGGCTTGATTGTGCTAGGTTAGTGTTTGGAAAGCGTTGCAATTATACTATGCCGTCGGATGCTCCGACGCCTGCTTCATCTAAGAAGCGCAAGGACAAAACAGTGAAGTCTAGGGGTGAGGAACCGGCAGTCCCGGACGTCGGTCCTTTAGAAGGCTCAGGGGAGCCAGAGGTTTTGCCAGGAGTCTCTATGGAGTCTCAGGCAGATACTTTACTGTTACAGGATGTGCCCTCTCAGGAGGTAGGCCAGGCTGAGGGGGCCTCTCAGGTAACTGTTCTTCCCTCTCTTCCCAAGGTAGTTAGGGCCTCTCCTTCTGTTGTCAAAGCTTCTTTTAGAGGAAGGCCAAGTTCAGCTTCTGTAGGGACTTCTCCTAGCATTTCGGGCTCTGTGCCTAAGAAACATATGCTTAAAATGGCAGAAGATTTGATTACTCTGATTAGAGGTTCTATGCCCCCACCTGATAAGAGGCCTAGGGTGGAACAGGAGTTTGATAGTTTTGAACAGTGTTCACAGGCTTCAGAGTCTTCTGTGGAAGACTTGCAAGAGTTTCCTACTTATTCTGATTCTGATGTGGATGATTCCACTCCTTCAGCTTCTCCTCCTGAGGATTTTTCATTTTCAGAGACTCTTCACTCCATGAGGGAGCACTTTAAATGGGAAGGCCAAGATTACTCTGACTCCAGAAAAAGGCTTAGGGAATTCTTGTTTTTGCCCCAGCATAGGCCCTTAGCTATTCCTCTTGTGTTGAATGTGGTGGAGGATGTTTTTGCAGAGGCTTCTCTGAACCCTGATTCCTTGCCTCCTGCTCCTGTTAAGCCTGATAGGTATTATAGGGTGCCGAAGCTCATAAGTATTTGTTTAAGAGTCCCAGGGCGGACCCAGAAACTGTTTCTCAGGGGCCTAAAGGTGTTAAAGCTTCTGTGGTTAAAAATCCTGTACCCTCTGATAAAGAGGCAAGGGCTTTGGATAGGTGGGGTAAGAAAGTATATACTTCTTCCACTCTAGCCATGAGGCGTTGAATTGTCAATTTCATATGCTGAAATATCAGAATTATCTCCTTTCACAATTGAAATCTAAGGTGGATGCTTTGGCGGAAGGTATTGAGTGTAAAGAATTGCTGGATTTGGTTCATGTGTCTGAACAAGTGGGTAAGCATTCTTTGCAGTGTGGTTTTGATGCTGTTCAGGCCTCCTCGAGGGTGGCTGCTACTAGTTCTGTTCTTCGCAGACATGCATGGTTGAAGGATCAGAATTTAGCTGAGCATGTTAAGACCAGGATTTTGGATGCTCCTTTACAGTCTGATGTGTTGTTTGGACCGCCTGTGGAAGCAGTTTTAAAGAAAATGGAGGACAAAGCTAAGTCTATGCAGACTGTTAAAGATTTTTGCAGGTGCAGCCTCCAAGTTTAGTAGAAATTGGCCTGCTAAGGGGTGGACATATCCTGCTTATGGTTCCCAGTCTAGGGGTAGGTCTAGACGTGGTAGGGGCAGGGCTCAAGGTTCGTTTAGGCCTAGATCAGACAGTTCACCTGCTCAGACTTCTGGTGAGGGCAGGGGTCAGTCCTTTCGTAAGCAGAACCAATGACCTGCCTTTTCAGCTGCCAGTGGACTCTCGACTGGCAGCTCCTTTGGGAGGAAGATTGTCTCTTTTCAAAGAAAATTGGGATTTAATCACTCAAGACAGATGGGTGCTGGATATCATTCATCACGGGTACAGATTTTATTTCCACACAATGCCCCCTTTCAAAGGCATGCCAGATGTTCCTCCTCCACAAAGGAAAGAGGCTCACAAGCAAGTTTTTCAGTTACTCCAGATAGGGGCTATTCAGCCAGTCCCTGTGTCAGAAAGGGGCTTCGGATTTTATTCTCGCCTGTTCCTAGTACCAAAGAAGGGGAACACGTGGAGACCAATTTTGGATTTATCTATCCTCAACACTTATCTAGACATTCCCAAGTTCAAGATGTTGACGTTACAGCAACTGTTACCTCTGCTGGGCAAGGATCACTGGATGGTAACTTTGGATCTCAAGGAAGCTTACCTTCATGTGCCCATAAGGCTAAGTTGCAGAAAGTATTTGCGGTTTCGAACTGGAGATTTTCATTATCAGTTCTCTGCATTGCCCTTTGGCTTATCTACTGCGCCCAGAGTATTCACAAAGGTTCTGGCTCCAGTGATAGCTTACTTCAGGCTTCAAGGCATTCAAATTTATCCTTACTTGGACGACTGCCTGATTCTGGCTCAAGAAAAGGAACACCTTCTACAGCACCTGGAATATGTCATAGCAGTGCTAAGATGCCTAGGGTATTCTGTGAACGAAATAAAGTCCAGTCTAGTACCCTCTCAAGACATGTGCTTTCTGGGTGTGAGACTGAATACAGCAGCCCAGATGGCCTTTTTAACCCCGGACAAACAAAAGAGTCTGTCACTTTACTTCCATCAACTATCTCATCAGTCCGTGCTGACTGCAAGGACAGTCCTTCAAGCATTAGGGTTCATGGCATCTTGTATTCTGGTGCTTCCCAATGCCAAACTGCATATGAGGAAGCTGCAATGGTATCTCAAAATGTATGGACACAGCACTGCCAAGATTTGGACACTGTCATTCAAATAATACCTTGCCTTCAAAAGGAATTCTTGTGGTGGGCTCAGGAATGTCACCTAAACAAGGGACTCTCTGTGACCCGGCCAGAGGCGAGTCAGATTTTAACGACAGATGCCTCGGACACTGCTTGGGGAGCTCATCTAAATGGAAAGTGGATACAAGACAAGTGGCCTGCCAGACTACAGCATCTACATATCAACATGAAGGAGATGTTGGCAGTCCAGTTTGCATTGATGGCGTTCAAGGAGTTACTTCTTCCAGGGCAGGTGTTGATTCTGACAGACAACACAACTGTCATGTGGTACATCAACAAGCAAGGGGAACACATTCTTATCCTCTATGCAGGCAAGCAATGATTTTATGGGAGACTGCGTTAAGCCTGCAACTGACTCTTCAGGCAAGGTTTCTGCCAGGAGCACAGAACTCCCTAGCAGATGTATTAAGCAGACAAATCATGGATCCCCACGAGTGGAAACTGGATCTTCATGTATTTCAGACATTGACAGTGTCATGGGGAACTCCAGACATAGATCTGTTCGCTTCTCCACTAAACCACCAGCTGCCAAAGTATTGCACAAAGGGGTTTCATCACACAGCTTGGAAAGTGGATGCTCTGTCTTTCAGTTGGAAAAACCTTCATGTCTATGCCTTTCCACCTCTGCCTCTTCTTCCAAAGGTATTACTAAAGGTCAGACAGGACAGGCCAAGGATGATTTTGATAGCTCCAGATTGGCCTCGGCAACACTGGTACCCACTTCTAAGGAGTCTTGTAAAGAAGCCTCCATGGCCTTTACCTCTGATTCCTCATCTGTTATCTCAGAAGGACGGCCATCTGCTCAATGTCAAGCTTCAATCTCTTCATCTCACGGCTTGGCATATTCTGTGTTGAAGCATGGTAGGTCTCAGCTTCCTCAACAAGTTTTAAATGTGATTATGGAAGCTAGAAGGCCTAGTACTAGGAGAGTGTACGCAGAAAAATGGAAGAGATTTTTATTTTGGAGTACAGCAAAGAATTTGGAGATTTCAGAGCCTAATTTGAGTGTGGCTCTTCAATATCTTACTGAATTATTGGACAAAGGTTTGTCTTTCTCTTCCATAAAGATTCATGCTGCGGCAATTTCAGCTCACTATGATTGTGACCCACCTTTGTTTTCGCATCCTTTGTTCAAGCAGTTTCTTAGAGGGGCAAAGAATATAAGACCCCACGTAGAGCTCCTACTCCTGCTTGGGATCTCAATTTTGTGTTGGAAAACTTACTCTACAACCTTTTGAGCCTGCAGCTACTGCTGAATTGAAATATTTGTCATGGAAGACTGCTTTTCTGTTGGCTATTACTTCTGCAAGAAGGGTGTCTGAGTTGCAGGCCCTTATGGCAGTAGAGCCCTTCTTGATTTTCCATAAGGACAGGGTATCATTACGCACTAATCCTTCCTTTATGCCTAAGGTGGTTTCTAGTGTGGCTTTAAACCAAACTATTCATTTGCCTACGTTTTTTGCAGATCCTCAAAATAAAGGGGAGAAGATTTTGCACACTTTAGATGTACACAGGCAATTGCGTTACTATTTGAGCAGGACTAAAGATTTTAGGCAGTCTCAGCAGTTACTTGTTTCTTTTGCTTTAAGTTCACAGGGCAAGCCTGTGTCAAAACAAACTATTTCTAGGTGGATTGGCTTTTGCATTGCATTTTGTTATTCCCATCATGGCAAAGAGGTTCCAGCTGGGATTAGGCCTCATTCCACTAGGGCTACTGCCACTTCAACAGCATTTCTAAGGGGTGTGGCAACTAAGGATATTCTGGAGGCAGCTACTTGGAGTTCAGTGCATACTTTCTCTAGGCATTATCACCTGCCTATATACTCTAAGACTAGAGCTGGTTTTGCCACAGCTGTTTTACAAGGCATGTTGTCAGCTCCTGCTACTTTATAATTTGCCAGCCTCCCTTACCTCTGCTTTGGGATTCTACCCAATTGTCAGGACTGCAGCAAGGGAAGACGAAGAACATAGTACAGTTTTGTACCTACCATAAATGTAGATGTTCGAGGATTCCCTTGCTGCAGTCCAATTTACCCTCCCTCCTTCCCCTCTGTGTTTCAGGGTGGTTGTGTAGGTGAGTTTACATGCTTATATTTTTTGTATATATATTACTGTATATATTGTACATGTTTTTTGGTGCAGGTTGTTTTTGGGACTTGTCTTTTTGGGTCTTCTGACATCTGGGGCAAGAAAAGACTGAGGAAATGACGTCGGTCATGCGCATTAGTACCCTGACGTACTGACGTCAGTCTAAGGCGCCATGACCGACGTCAGCCTTATACTCTGGTATTCGGGCCGACTGGGACGCGGACTATACCCAATTGTCAGGACTGCAGCAAGGGAATCCTCGAACATCTACATTTATGGTAGGTACAAAACTGTACTTTGTGTCCATTCCCTGAGACAGACTCCAAGAACAGTATCTTTTCCACTTTTCTAAATAGGATTTTCTTGTACTAGGCCTCCTTGCCTCAAGGATGACGTCCAGCACCTGTTTACTGAGGGTTGCTGGTAATCAGTTTAGGAGATGAGCCAGGCTGCTAGGTTCAGGGTTTGAGGCTGAGGATGCAAAATCTGGCCCTCCTGCTGAGACAGCAGGGAAGGGGTCTGAGGCAGGTGCCATGATGGCGGTACTGTCAGACTGCGCAAAAGTGGGTACCAATCAGTATTATCCTTTGCTTGTCCTCTTTGATCTTTAGTAGAACCTTCAAGAGACAGGGCAGAGGGCGAAAGGCATACATTGTGAGGTTTCTCATGTAAAGGACAGGGCATCCACTTTCCATGCTTGGTTGTGGGGATTCCTGGTGCAATATTTGCTCAATTGATGCTTCTGCGGGGAAGCAGAGGTCCACCTCCGGTGCCCCCCACCTGTGGATCAGAAGGTTGAATGATTTGGGATAGTTTCCACTCGTGTGGGTCCATTAGATTTCTGCTTAAGTAGTCTGCCAGTGAATTTAGTTTGTCTGGCAGGAATTGAGCTTGCAGGTGCACTTGATTTGCTCAAGGCCGTGTTCCCAGAGGCATGGCTAACCTGCAGAGTGGGTAGGAATGGGTTCCCCCCCTGCTTGTTTGTGTACCACATAACTGTGGTGTTTATCAATGGTTGTTCTGGAAGAATAAGGCATTTTGAAGGCTGTCGGAGCATTCTGTACAGCTAACATTTCTTTTTGATATGCAGGTGCATTTGCTTTGGGTTCCATTTGCCTTGAATGCATTGTCCTGCCATGCGAGCCCCCCCATGCATAGTCCGATGCGTCTGTTAGGGCTTGGGTGGCAGGGTGTTGAGTGAAAGGGAGTCCCTTGTTGTGGTAGGCCTCTGCCCACCAAAGGGAACACTGTCCTTGGACACGAAATTATAGGAATCATAGTTTCCAGGTCCTGAGAATGTTGACACCAGAGACGTAGTACCATTGAAGTTTCCTCCTATGCAGCCTTGCATATGTAATTAGAATGCAAGAGGCCATGAACCCTAGGACTTGCAGTATTTTTCTTGCAGATAGCTGGGCTTGGGTGGCCAGTAGATTGTCAAATTTGTTTTTCTGGAGTGAGGAATGCCATCTGGTAAGTTGTGTTCAAGCTTGCTCTGAGGAATACAATCTTTTGGCTGGGTACCAGATGTGATTTTCTTTTCATTGATGGTATACCCCAGCGAAGTTAAAAGTCTCTCTCTACAAATGTCAGGTGTTGGAGTAACAATTCCTGACTCTCCACCTGAATTGGGCAATCGTCCAAGTATGGATAAATTTGAATTTTTCTCTGCCCGCAATATCCAATGGCGGGAGCTAGGCATTTTGTGAATACCCTCGGTGTGGTAGATGAGCCAAAGGGAAGTGCAGAGAACTGATGGTGCATAGAACCTGCACTGAAACGTAGATATTTCCTGCAAGATTCCCTTATGGGGATGTGCCGATAAGCTTCTTTTTAACTCTAGGGTGGCTAGCCAGGAATCCTTGGCTAGCATAGGAAGCAGCTGTTGGAGAGCAGGCATTTTGAATCTTAGATCCAGGATAGGGCACCAGAAGATGATTATCATGTTTCACTGTTGCAGTCGTTACATTTGGGTTATCTGCTTGCAGTAGCCCTCAGTCTGCCTGATTTTAATAGTCTTGGGTCCTGCGTCGGTTTCTGTCCCTTCTTCCATGACGTCGGGTAGTCAGGGAGTATAAAGCATGCAGCCGACGCCATTACATCAGTCTTTCTTGCCGCGCGGTGCCCGAAGCAGTTCGCAAGTGCCAGTCGGACGACTCCTGAAATTTTAATTTTCGAGTTTCAGAACCGAAGTCTTCAACTAAAGCGAAGTACCCTGTTGGGGAAACTTTTTCTTGCTCCTTCAGATTGTCAGTAAAAGTTAATTACATTACCTGTGGAAAGCTAATGCCTCACAAAGATTTTCATTCGTACTGTATTCCTTGCTTAGGCTCTGACCACAATGTACCTTGCTGTCTGTTTTGTGCTTTATTTAATCCGCGCACTATCCGGCTGTATATTTTCGCCTCTAAATATTTTGGTTCTCTGTTTAATTATCCAGAAATGTCTATTTAACCATCAGACTACTGGGATTCTGAAAAAACACAAAGATAAAGACAGGCCGCCGAGGTCCAAAGCTGCCGACCTCACTTCTCGTAAGCTAGTCGCCAGTTCTCAGGCGCTTTTGTAGCCCCTGATACCCGCTACTACTGACTCACAGACCTCTATTGAGAACCATTCGGAGTCTGGTATGCCACGAGATGCTTAAACTGTAGAAGTGGATGTCTCTACCTTGGATGGGTCCAGAGCCGCTGTGCAGGCACTGGCTTCTGTAGGTGTATTCAGGCCTATAGACTTGCATATTAAACAGATGCCTCCTTCATTTAGGCCAAAATCTCAAACCATGCGTAAGAAACCGACGCACAAGCCTCTATGCCTAAAAAACAAAAATAAGAATGACTGAAGATCTTGTAACTCTAATCAGGGGAAGCCAACCCCCCCCCCCCTTCTAAGGGACCTAGGACTGAAATAGTTGTTTGAATCTTTTGACCAGGATTCTGATTATTCTGATCTGCGTTTGCCCTTATCTACTTAGGAGAATTCTGATGCAGAGGACTCTTCCTTCTGCTTTCCCTCCAGAGGAGTTTTCTTTTGGTGAGACCTTACATACTTTAAGGGAGCATTTCCACTGGGAAAGCCAGTATTTTTCTGATTCAAAAAAGAAGCTTAGGGATTTCTTACTCCTGCCTCAGCGTAGGCCTTTAGCTATACCTCCTGTACTAGATATTGTTGATGCCTTTTCAGAATCTAGTTTGGCCCCTGATTCTTTGCCTCCTGCTCCCAGAAAACCTGACATATTACAAGGTTCCGGATTCACACAAGTTTCTTTGTAAAAATCCTGTTGTGGATCCAGAGACTATTTCACAGGGACCCAAGGGCATTAAGGGTTCTACTGCTAAAGATCCCCCCCCCCCCCCCCGATAGAGACTCCAGGGTGCTGGATAGATAGGGTAAGAAGGTTTACACTTCTGCTACCTTGGCCATTAGGGCTTTAAACTGCATTTTTCTTATGTTAAAGTATCAACATATTATTGGATTGCTTAAACAGAAAATGTTAATGCCTGACTGTGCTGAAAATAAAGAATTACAGGATTTAATGCTTTCTGCTGAACAGGTTGGAAAACGTACTTTGCAATGTGGATTTGATTCATTAGAAGCCTCTTGCAGGGCTGCTGTTACTGGGTCTATGCTCAGAAGGCATGCTTGGCTTAAGGAGCAATCTTTGCCTGATCATGTTAAAGCTATATTGTTGGATGCTCCCTTAAATCGGGACCGCCTGTTTGGCAACAAGGCTGAGGAAGTTCTTAAAGATGAAGCTAAATCTATGCAAACTGTTAGATTTCTTACAAGTTCAGCCTCCTAGATTAAGTAGGCATTGGCCTGCTAAAATTGGTCCTTTCCAGCCCCTTCCAGGTCTTCTCAAGCCGAACCCAAACAGCAGAAACCCCAGGTTTCAGTCCCAAGGGACACACAAGACTTAAGCAGTGGGGGGGGGGGTTGCACCAGAATCTGGGAGTAGTAACACCCCCTGCCATGGAAAACTGTCTCAATGACTTGCTTTTAAAACTTCCAAGCACTTCCTAACTGAATGCTTCTTTTAGGTGGAAAGATTGGTCTGCAGGCCAAAAACTGGAAACTCATTACCCGGGACAAATGGGTTTGAAATAGTGTCCCAAGGATACATATTTCACTTCCACACGTTACCAACACCAAGCGGGTGGTCAGATCTACCCCCAAATCAGTGGGCAGAGGCCCAAAATCAAGTACTCTACCTTTTAAACAAGGGGGATGTTCAGTTGGTACCAGAAGAGGAAAGGGGACAAGGTTTCTATTTGAGACTTTTCCTGGTACCTAGGAAAGGCGATGCATGCCATGCTATCTTGGACCTTTTCACTCTAAACACCTTTCTGGTGATTCCAAAATTCAAGATGCTGACTCTTACAAGCTGCTTCCTATGCTAGGCAGAGATGCATGGTTGGCAACACTAGACTTGAAAGAAGCGGAGTCTTGCAGAAGATGTGCTTCAAAGCAGGCTACATGCACTATCAGTTTTCTGCACTGCCCTTTGGCTTCTCTACTGCCCCCAGGCTATTCACAAAGTGCCTAGCTCCAGTCATTGCATTTTGCAGGCAAAGAAATATTCAAATATACCCGTACATGGGCGATTGTCTAATTCAGGCAGAAAGCCAGGACATTCTTTTCAATCATCTGGCCTTTGTTCAAAGGTTACTGACTTGTCTGGGGTTCACCATAAACGAAAAGAAATCACACCTGGTACCCTGTCAACAAATTATATTCCTGGGAGCAAGCTTGAATACAACTTCCCAGTTGGATTTCCACATGCCAGAAAAACAGATTCATTTGGCAACCTACTTCAAAGAAGTGGCCACAAAAACTCCATCTGCAAGGCAAATACTGCAAGCCTTTGGGGTTCATGGCCTCCTGCATTCTTCTAATTCCATATGCAAGGCTGCATATGAGGAAACTACAATGGTATCTCACAAGCCTGTGGTGTCAACATTCACAGGATCTAGAAGCCATGATTCCCATCATACCTTGCCTACTCCTAGAGTTCCTTTGGTGGGCAGAGGCCTTCCACCAAAACAGGGGACTACCATTCACATTACCCCCTGCCACCCAAAACAGGGGACTACCATTCACATTACCCCCTGCCACCCAAATCTTAAGACTCAAACTATGCATGGGGGGCTCACCTGGCTGGGAAGTGCATTCAGGGCAAATGCAACCCAAGTCAAATGCACATGCACATAAATCAAAAGGAAATGTTAGCTGTACAGAATGCTCTGACAGCCTTAAAGGACCACATTCTTCCAGGACAACTAATGGTAGACTGACAACACCACTGTCATGTGGTATATAAACAAGCAGGGGGACTACACATTCTTACCTCCTTTGCAGATTAGTCATGGCATTGTGGAATAAAGTCTTGAGCTACCAAGCGTCTACAAGCTCAATTCCTGCCAGGAAAGCTAAATACACTGACAGGCGGACTAAGCAGAAACCTCCTGGGCCCACACGAGTGGAAACTGGAACAAAGGATTTTCAACATGTTGACAAGCAAATGGGAGAGCCCAGATATAGACCTGATGTTCTTAGTGTTTCACTGTTGCAGTCATTACATTTGGGTAATCTGCTGGCAGTTTGCCCTCAGTCGGCCTGATTAACAAAGTCTTGGGTCCTGCGTCGGATGCTGTCCCTTTCAGGTCGTCATGGGTATAAAACATGCAGCCGACGCAATTACATCAGTCTTAATTGCCGCACAGTGCCCGAAGCAGTAGTTGTTCACAAGTGCAGGTCGGCAGACTCCTGAAATTTTTCGTTTTCCAGTTTCAGAATCAAAGTCTTCAACTAAAAAGCCAAGTACCCCGTTGGGGAAACTTTTTTTTTGCTCCTTACCGATGTCAGTAAAAGTTTAATAACTGCATTACTTGTGGGAAGCAAAATACCTCATAAGGATTTCAATTTTGTACTGTATTCCTTGCCTAGGCCCTAACCACGATGTACCTTGCTGTCGGTTTTGTGCTTTATTTAATTAGCGCAATATCAGTCGTCAGTATTCTTTTGCTTCTAAATGTTTTGGTTCTCTGTTTATCCAGAAATGTCTTCTGTCAGCCATCAGACTACCGGAATACCAAAAAATGCAAAGAAAGACCGGCTGTTGAGGTCCAAAACTGCCAATGATGCTTCTCCTAAGCCAGTCGCCAGTTCGCTGGTACTCTGTGAGGTGCTTTCGCAGCCCTTGATACCCACTACTTCTGATTCGCAGGCCTCTACTGAGACCCATTCTGAGTCCAGTATGCTGCGAGATGCTTCACCAATGGAACCCGCGGATGTCTCTACCTTGGATGGATTCGGAGCCGCTGTGCAGTACCGGCTTCTGAGCGTGTATTCAGGCCTACAGATTTGTGTATTAAACGGACAATATTAAGGCCAAAATCTTTGTCTAAAAAACTGACGCCTAGGCTACATCTTTAGGCTGCTATGTCTAAAAACACAAATTATCATAATGGCTGAAGATTTAATTACTCTAATCAGGGGTAGTCAACCCCCCCCCCCCCCTTCCAAGAGCCCTAGGGCTGAACTTTACTATGAATCTTCTGAACAGGACTCTTGTTTCTTCTGACTCTCTCCTAATGAACAGGATTTGTCCATTACTACTTGAGAGGACTCTGATGCAGAGGATTACATTCATTCTGCTTCTCCCCCTCTGAGGATTTCTCTTTTGGGGAAACTTTACATACCTTAAGGGAGCATTTCCACTGGGAAAATCGGGATTTTTCTGAATCCAAAGAGAGGCTTAGGGATTTTGTTCTTCCTTAGCATAGGCCTTTGGCTATACCTCCTGTACTGGACATTGTTGATGTGTTTTCAGAATCCAGTATGGCCCCTGATTCTCTGCCTCCAGCCCCTTATAAGCCAGACAGATACTACAGGTTTCCTGACTCCCACAAATTCCTTTTCAAAAAACATGTTGCGGACCCTGAAACCACTTCTCAGGGGCCCAAGGGCATTAAGACTTCTACTGCTGAAAGTCATACCCCTTCTGATAGAGACTGCAGGGCGCTGGATAGCTGGGGTAAAAAAAATTGTACTTCTGCAACCTTGGCAATCAAGGCTTTAAACTGTCAATTCCATATGCTGTTAGCATATGGGACTGTTCAAACAGAAAATTGTTAATTTCTGACTCTGTGGAAAATAAGGAATTACAGGATTTATTGCATTCAGCTGAACAAGTTGGGAAAACATACTTTGCAATGTGGTTTTGATTCTTTGGAGGCCTCTTGCAGGGCTGCTCTTACGGAGTCTGTGCTTAGAAGGCATGCTTGGCTTAAGGAGCAATCTCTGCCTGATCATGTTAAAGCAAAATTGTTGGAGGCTCCTTTGCAGCAGGACCATCTGCTTGGTAAGGCTGAAGAAGTTCTAAAAAAGATGGAAGATGACAGTAAATCTATGCAAACTGTGAAAGATTTCTTACAGGTACAACCTCCAAGATTTAGTAGGCAGTGGCCTACTAAGAACTGGTCCTTTCCAATTCCTTCCAGAGCCACTCAAGCCAAACAGACATTCCAAAAGCTCCAGGTTTCAGTCCGAAGGGACTTTCAGAACTAAGTAATAGGGGTGCCTCCACTTCCAAATCTGGAAACAGCAAGACATCTCCCTATGGTAAACGGTCTCGATGACTTTCCTTTAAAATTGCCAAGCACTTGCCTCTTAGCCACCCCTTTGTGGGGGGGGAACTGGCTCTTCATGCAAAAAACTGGCAACTTATAACCCAGGACAAATGGGTTTTAAATAGTGTCCCAGGGATACAGGACAAATGGGTTTTAAATAGTGTCCCAGGGATACAGATTTCATTTCCACACGTTGCCAACTCCAAACGGATGGCCAGACCTGCCCCCAAATCAGTGAGCAGAGGCTGAAACAAGTACCTCCTAATCATGGGGGCAATTTAACTAGTACCAGAAGAGGAAAAGGGACAAGGTTTTTGTGCCGGACTTTTCCTGGTACCCAGAAAAGACAAATCATGGCATCCAATTCTGGACTTGTCTACTCTAAACACCTTTCTGGACTTTACAAAATTCAAGATGCTGACTCTTCACCAGTTACTTCCTGTGGTAGGCAAAGATGCCTGGTTGGCAACTATATATTTAAGAGGCTTACCTGCATGTCCCAATTTGGGAATCTTGCAGAATATACCTCCACTTCAAAACAGGCTTTTTGCAGCGTCAGTTCTCTGCACTGCCCTTTGTAAATACCCTGGGCGCAGTAGATAAGCCAAAGTGCCTGACTCCTGTAATTGCATTTTTGCAGACAAAGAAATATTCAAATATATCCATACCTGGGCAATTGTCTAATTCAGGCAGAAAACAAGGCCATTCTTCTAAAACAGCTGGCGTAAGGGTTCTAACTTGTCTAGGGTACACCATAAACGAAAATTCACAACTGGTACCCTCTCAAAAAAATTACATTCCTGGGTGCAAGCTTGATTACAACTACCCAGATGGCTTTCCTTATGCCAGAAAAGCAGATTCATTTGGTGACTATTCAAACAGGTGGCCACAAAAAACATGCTATCTGCAAGACCAATACTGCAAGCCTTGGGTTTCATGGCCTCCTGCATTCTTCTAATTCCATATGCAAAACTGCATACGAGGAAACTTCAGTGGTACTTAGTCTATGGAGTCAGCATTGTCACAGCCTAGAAACAATGATTCCTGTCGTACCTTGCCTGCAACTAGAGTTCCTATGGTGGGCAGAGGCCTGCCACCAAAACAAGGTACTGCCATTCACACCACCCCCTGCCGCCCAAACACTAATTACAGACTCATCAGACTATGCATGGGGGGGGCTCATCTGGCAGGGAAGTGCATTCAGAGCAAATGGTGCACAAATCAAATGCACCTTCATATCAATCAAAAAGAAATGCTAGCTGTACAGAATGCACTGACTGCCTTCAAGGACTGCCTTCTTCATCCAGGACCACTAATGGTAAAGACTGACAACACCACAGTTGTGGTACATAAGCTGGGGGTACACATTCCTACCCCCTCTGCAGACTAGCCATGGTATTGTGGAAGACTGCCTTGAGCTATCGAGTACAACTACAAGCTCAATTCCTGCCAGGAAAGGTGAATATTTTGGCAGACTGACTAAGCAGAAATCTCATGGACCCACACAAATGGAAACTGGAGCCACAGATTTTCAACATGTTGACATGCAAATGGTGGAGCCCAGACATCTTTTTGCCTTGCCCCAGAACTACCAGATGGACAAATTTTGCTCAAGAACTCTTCACAAAAAAGCCTGGAAAGTGGATGCTCTGTCCTTCAGCTGGGAAAATCTGTCAGTCTATGCCTTTCCCCCTGTACCTCTGCTCTCCAAAGTTCTACTAAAAGTCAAAACAGTACAAACCAAAAATGATTGATTGCCCCAGACTGGCCTCGCCAGCACTGGTACCCACTCCTACGCAGTCTGTCACATTTCTCCATGGCACCTGCCTCCGACACCTTCCTTACTGTCTCAGCAGAACAACCAAATTCTGCACCCTCAGCTCCAAACATTGAATGTTGCAGCTTGGCTAATCACTTAAAATTCCCCTGTAGCATCCCTCGGCAAACCTGTGATGGATGTCATTTTGGAGGCGAGAAGACTTAGTACTAGAACATCTTATGCTGACAAATGGAAAAGATTCTTATGCTGACAAATGGAAAAGATTCTGTGCCTGGAATCAATCTCCAGGGATGAGCACAGCAGTGCCCCATTTACCAATACTTAACTGAGATGCTTCACACGGGCCTGTCTTTTTTTCTTCCATAAAAATCCATGCCTCAGCCATTTCAGCTCATTACAACACAACCCCCCCCCCTTCTGTCATCCTCTGTTAAAGCAGCATCTCAGAGGGACAAAAAACTTGAGGCCACCCAGGAGAGCTCCAACCCCTTCCTGGGAACCTTAACTTTGTATTGGAGAAACTCGCTCTACCTCCTTTCGAGCCAGCTGCTACTGCAGACTTAATTTCTTTCCTGGAAAACAGCCTTCCTTTTAGCAATCATTTTGGCTAGAAGGATTTCTGAATTACAGGCCCTTATGGCAGGGGAGCCTTTAATCATGTTTCATGCGGACAGGGTGTCACTCAGGACCAGTCCATACTTCATGCCCAAGGTAGTATCCAGTGTGGCTCTTAATCGGTCCATTCATTTGCCAACTTTCTTTCCCAATCCACAGAACAAGGGGAGCGGATTCTGCATTAATTGGATGTACACGGACAACTTAGATTTTACTTGGACAGGACTAAATCTCGAAGAAAATCTGAACTGGTAGCATTTGCTGCCGGGGCAGAGGAAAAGGACATTTCAAAGCAAACAGTTTACATATGGATAAGCCATTGTATTCATTACTGATATAAGCACCATGGAAAACCTATCCTCCCAGGGGATCAGATCCCACTCCAGGTCTGCATCTACTTCTGCAGCCTTTCTCAGAAGTGTTCCTACCAGGGATATTCTAGAAGCTGCTACCTGGAGTTCAGTTCTTACTTTCACCAAGCACCATCATTTACCAGTCTTCTCTAAATCCAGAGCTGGCTTTGCCACTGCTGATGTTTTTCGTGTTTCACTGTTGGTCATTACATTTGGGTAATCTGCTGGCAGGTTGCCCTCAGTCGGCCTGAATTCCAAAGTCTTGGTCCTGCGTCGGTTGCTGTCCTTTTCTTCCATGACATCAGGGGTATAAAATATGCAGCAAACGCCATTTTCTTCCGTCTTTCTTGCCGTGCGGTGCCCGAAGCAGAAGCATTTAGCAAGTGCTGGTCGGCAGACTACTAAAATATTTGAATTTGAGTTTCAGAACCGAAGTCTTCACAAAAGCCAAGTACCCCGTTGGAATCTTTTTTTTTTTTTTCTTGCTTTTTACCGATGTCAGAAATTGTATTACTTGTGGGAAGCAAATACCTCAAGGATTTCCATTTATACGGTATTCCTTGCCTAGGCCCTGATCATAACTTCCCTGGCTGTCAGGTTTGTCCTAGATTTAACCAACGCACTAAAGCGTCGGTATGTTTTTGCATCAAAGTATTTTGGAAACGGATTTAACTACTCAAATGTCATCTGATAGCAATCTGACTACCGGAGTACATAAAAAAACACAAAGAAAAGGACAGAGAAAGGCAGTAGAGATCCAAAACCGACTACTAAGCTTCTCCTAAGCCAGTCGCTGGTACTCAATGAGGAGCTTTCGCAGCCCCTGATACCGGCTACCTTCGAATTGGACCGACTGATATATCTCCCTCTGATGGGTCCGGAGCCGCTGAGCAGGCACCTGCTTCTGAGGGTGTATTCAGACCTCAACATTTGTATATCAAACCGACGACAGCTGCAAAACCAAAGACAAAAGCCACTTCTAAAATTAAAAAAAAACAACTCATGAGCCACGTGCACAGGCCTCTGCCTAAAAAACAGATCAAAATGGCTGAAGACCTTATTACCTTGATCAGGGGTACCCATCCCCCTCTAGATAAGAGGCCTAGGCAAGACACGGATTATGAATCTTCAGATCAGGTTTCTATTTCTTCTGATTCCTCTTATCAGGAATTATCTGTACCTCCCTATGAGGATTCTGATGCTGATGAGTCTATTCCATCTGCATCTCCTCTTGAGGATTATTTATTTGGAGAAACCTTGCATACTTTGAGGGAGCATTTTCACTGGGAGAGTCTAGACTTCTCAGAATCAAAAAAGACGCTCAGGGATTTCCTTCTTCCTCAGCACAAGCCTTTAGCCATTCCCCCTGTTTTAGACATTGTGGATGATGTGTTTTCGGAGTCTAGCTTGACCCCTGACTCCTTACCTCCGGCTCGCAGTAAGCCTGACTGATATTACAGGGTCTCTGACTCACATAAATTTTTATTAAGAAACCCTACTGCTGATCCTGAAACTATTTCACCGGGTTCAAAGGGAGTTGAGGCCTCAACAGAAAAAAATCCTACCCCCTTTGACAGATTCAAGGGCACTAGACAGATGGGGGGAAAAAAGGTTTATACATCTGCAACCTTGGCAATCGGGGCCTTAAACTGTCAATTTCATATGCTAAAGTACCAACAACATGTTATGGGATAGCTGAAACAGAAAATGTTTATTTCAGAATGTGCAGAAAATAAAGAATTGCAGGAATTATTGCATGCAGCTGAAAAAGTTGGAAAGCATACCTTGCAATGTTGTGTTGATTCCTTAGAGGCCTCCTGCAGGGCCGAATTTACTGGATCTGTGATTAGGAGGCATGCCTGGTTAAAGGAACAAAATTTGCCTGATCATGTTAAAGCTAGATGCACCTTTACAGCATGATTCTCTGTTTGGTATTAAGGCAGAAGAGGTTTTAAAGAAAATGGAAGACAAAGCTAAGTCAGTGCAAACTGACTTCTTACAAGTGCAGCCACCAAGATTCCGTAGACACTGGCCTACAAAAAATTGGTCCTTTCCTGTGTCAGAGCTCAAAGGGGCAAATCCAGACGCCCTAAGGGTTCCAGATACCAGGTGCAAGATTCATACAGGTCAAAGCAATGGGGTGCTTCTACCTCCAAAATCTGTAGGAGATAAAGTGCAAATCTACGGAAAACGATCCCAATGACTTCCCTCTGCCTACACCAAGCACTTATCTTTTGGCAACACCCATAGGGGGAAAGTTAGCACTTTTTGCACAAAATTGGCAGTTAATAACCCAGGACAAGTGGGTACTAAACATAGTATCACAGGGATACAGATTCCATTTCCACACACTGCCAATGGCAAATGGTTGGCCAGATCTTCCAAAAAATCAATGGGCAGAGGCACAGAAATGGGTTACTTCCCTCATGGATATGGGGGCCATTCAGCCAGTACCAGAACATTAAAAAGGACAAGGTTTTTACTCAAGACTGTACTTGGTACCCAGAAAGGACACGGCCTGGTGGCCAATACTGGATTTATCGCTTTTGAACACATACCTGGACATTCCCAAATTCAAAATGCTGACTTTGCAGCAGCTTCTGCCCATGCTAGGCAAGAATGCTTGGCTGGTGACAGACCTAAAAGTGGCATACCTGCATGTCCCAATAAGACAATCGTGCAGAAGATATCTCAGATTCAAGGCTGGCTTAATGCATTACCATTTCTCTGCACTGCCCTTTGGCTTATCTACTGCGCTCAGGGTCTTTACAAAGTGCCTGGCACCAGTAATTGCATTTTGCAGACAAAGTATACAAATATATCCTTAGACGACGGTTTCATTCAAGCAGAGAACAAGGACATTCTTCGACACCTGGTATTTGTGAAAAGGCTTCCAACATGCCTAGGGTACACAAATGAAATCACAACTTGTACCCTCTCAAAAGATGTCATTCCTGGGTGCAAGCTTGAATACAACTGCCCAGATGGCTTGCCTCACTCCAGACAAGCAAAGGCAATGGACTACTTAATTCAAACTGATGGCAGCAAAAACAGTTATTTGAAAGACACATTCTCTAGGCTCTGGGCTTCATGGCATCCTACTAATTCATATGCAAGACTGCATATGAGGAAACTTCAATGGTACCTGAAAAGTTTATGGAGTCAGCATTCTCACAGTCTGGAAGCAATGATTCCTCTCATTCCCTGCCTGCAACAGGAGTTTCTATGGTGGGCAAAGGCATGTCACCAAAACATGGGACTGCCCTTCACTCTACCCCCCTGCCAGCCAAACCTTAACAGATGCATCAGATTATGCCTGGGCGGCCCACATGGCAGGAAGAAGCATTCAGGGCTTTTGGACACCAATACAAATGCATCTACATATCAACCAGAAAGAGATGCTACCTGTTCAAAATGCCCCAACAGCCTTCAAAGACTTACTTCATCCAGGACTGCTACTGATAGACTGACACCACAGTCATGTGGTATATAAGCAAGGGGGCACACGCATACCCCCTTGGCAGATTAGCCATGGCACTGTGGAACACAGCTTTGACCTACCAAATACATCCTCAAGCTCAATTCCTGCCAGGAAAACAAAACACTCTGGCAGACTATTTAAGCAGAAACCTTGTGGATCCTCACGAGTGGAAACTAAATCCCCAAGTCTTCAGCGTAACAGAGAAATGTGGGAGCCCAGACAAGTATCTATTTGCCTCTCCTCAAAATTATCAATTGAAAAGATTCTGCACAAGGACTTATCACAGACAAGCATGGAAAGTGGACTCCCTATCCTTCAATTGGAAAAACCTATCCGTTTACGCCTTTCCTCCTCTGCCTCTTCTACCCAAGGTCCTCTTAAAAGTCAGACAAGAGAAACAAAAGATATTAATTGCCCAGGACTGGCCCCGCCAATACTGGTACCCAATCTTAAGGAACTCGGCTCAATACCCAGATTGGACCTTTCCTCAAAGACCACAACTACTGTCCCAGCAAAACAATCCACCACAGACACTGAACCTGGCAGTATGGCTAATCATGTAGTTATACAAGCACCTCCTCTCAGTTGAGCTGTGATGGATGTCATTTTGGAAGCCAGAAGGCCTAGTACTAGAAAATCTTACGCTGACAAATGGAAGAGA
>NC_056732.1:714641463-714646463 GCF_019279795.1 Protopterus annectens | reverse complement strand
AACCCACAGACATTGCCAACATCCTAGCCGACAGGTTCAGCACAACCCCCCCCTCCCCGTTTCCCCATCAAAAGGGCAAATATCTATCCCAGCAGAGTGCTGCCCCCCTGACATCTCAGATGCTCAGGTAAGGGCAGCCCTCTCCAAAGCAAAAAAAAAACACTGCATCAATGGAACCAGATGGTGTCCCGGCCTGCGCCCTACATGAACTCCAAGAAGAACTAAACCCAAACATAAAACTACTGATAAGTTGTCAATCTCGCCTTCATTCTTGCTGGATGGGTTCGGAGCCGAACCTCGGCTCTGACTCGGCCACTCTAAAAGCTCGAGAGCTAGTTTCACCGGCTCGAGGCTCCCTTATATCCCACAATGCTAGGCGGTAACTTCCTCAGATCTCGTTTGCCGCTACGCGATCGAGGTGCTTTTTTCAACCGGCTCAGGTTAGTTTAAATATTTTGACAAGTTTAGTCAGTCAGAAACCCCCTTTAAGTAGCTCCCTTTTCATAACCTTATTTAGTTAGATACTTTTATCCCTTTAGTTAATTTTTTCATTAGCCTTCCTAGCCTAAATTATCTAACCTTTCCCTTGGGCTTTAGGCCCTCTTCTCCCTCCCTTGGTAGTTGGAGTGTCTGTTTTTTGTCGGGAAATTTTTAGTTTAAACTTTCTAAGCTAATTTAAAGTTGATTATTTTAAAGTGTAATCTGTGTGTGTGTGTTTGATTACACTTTATTCTTTTCTTTGGACATGTCCAAAGAATCAAAGGTCTCAGGCTTCAAGAATTGTGACTCGTGCTGTCAGAAGATGTCTCTGACAGACGGTCACAGTTCTTGTGTTTACTGCCTGGGACCTTTGCACCTGCAGGACTCATGTGCTGTTTGCCATGGCTTCAGCCCTAGAGTCCTGCAGGAGCGAAAAAATAAATTAATTCTTAGAGGCTTATTAAAGCCTGAGGGTCCCTCCACTCAGTCATCAGGGAGATGCTCTAAGTCCTCCAGACCTTCGGTTCCAGCCTCTGAGCCAACTTCTGGGGGCTCTTAAGTCCATTCGAACATAGGCTCCGGCCGGAGCCGATGAATCTGGAATGCAGGTACCTATGCTGTCCTCTGCTCCAGCCGGAGCCGAGGAAGACATAGCTGTGTCTGCTCCGATAAAGTTGTCGGAGCCGACAACTAAGAAGAGGTCCCGTTCCCCATTTATTGGCTCTGTTCATTCGGCTCCAGCATCACCTTTTGCTGTCTGAACGGAGCCATAGATCCCACTCTTTTAGGTCTTCCAGGTTATCGGATCATGACCTTCAGAGAGTAGTGAGTCGACTTTTTAAGTCCGAGGCATTAGCCCAAATGCTTCAAAGTCCGACTCAACAGTCAAAGACTATCCCCTCCACTCAAAATATTCCTCCTCTGACTCTCGAGTTCGGAGCCGGGGCGATTCGGTCCCGAGACTGTGGTGGCATCGGAACCGATACCCTTGTCTTCGGTTCCGTCGTCTGCTCCGATTTCTTCCTTGGAATAATCTCGGCGCCGGACTTCCCTCATCGGGTCCGAGGGGGCGAGTGGCATCGGACCCTTGTCCGACCCCGCTCTCCCTCTCGGTGCTTCGGCGCTGGTGAGTTCGGCTCCGACATCGACCTCGGAGCCATCACTGTCGGTGCCGGGGGAGGTTTTCAGTTTTTCGGAACTGAGACCTCCGGCTCTGCCTGACAGGCATGCCTTTGAGGTCATGAGGAGCGTGTTAGAACGTGGTTCTAATCCACAGTCTGCTCCTTCTGCCCTTCCCTCCATGGTGCCTCAGGTGATTTCTACTCACTCTCTTGTCCCCGACCGTAGAGAGCCAGCTCCTCAAGTTTCCTCTGTGGGGATCTCCTCTTCCGAGGCCTCTCCTGATCCTGTAGGAGAGCCCCCTAGGAAGAGGCAGTGTAAGAGGAAGCTCATTGACTCACCTGAGTCTGTCACCTCTGACACTGATTTAGAGGATTCTGAAGGTTCCCCTCGTTCCCCCTCTGAAGATGTCTCCTTTGCAGACATTCTTGCAATCTTAAAACAGAGGGGGAATTGGCCAGACCTCAACCCTTCAGAGGATGAATCGGTGTATCTTGAGGCGTTTGGCTCTCGCCCTTCCACCTCCTGGGTGTCCCCTCTCTTTGACCCCCTTATGCAAGTGGTGGCAAAGAAGGCTTGGGCGGCTCCTGACTCAGTGGAACCCACCCCCAGGAGACCCTCTAAGTTCATCACGGCCCCCAAAGACAAAGAATTTCTGACCAAGGGCGTCTCTGTTGATGCTATGGTGGTGGCTGCAGCTACCAAGAAGGAGCTAGCTGATCCTTCGGTACCTGTTCATCCTCCTAACAAGGAGTCTAGGTCGATGGACAGGTATGGGAAGCGGATGTTCTCGTCAGCGACCTTTACAATGAAATCGCTGAATTACCTGTGCCATTTCCCTCTACTTCAGAGGGATTTACTCAAGGAAGTGAGTGAAATGCTGAAGGACCCAACAGCTGCGGGTTTTCAGGATAGGATGAACTCTCAGCTGGCTACCCTTAATTCTATCACCAACTCCTCCATGCGCCTCCTGTCATATGCGGCTGATGGAGCAAGTAGAGCAGCAGGTACAGGTGTAGCCTTGCGTAGGCACGCCTGGATACGGCTTTGTAACTTTGCGGACCCCTTTAAGGCGTCCTTCACTAATTCCCCCTTTGATGGATCATCCCTCTTTGGTCCTCAAGTGAAGGAAACCTTGACTAGGTGCGAGACTGATGGCAAAACTCTTTCTGCCGTCTGAGTCCGTTTCTCTACTCCTAGACCTTACCCCAAAGGTCAGAAGGGGGGAAAGATGTGGTTCCGGAAACAGTAGATTCCCCTCTAGAGGCAGAGGGGGGAACAACAATGGTAGACGCCTCCCCAGAGGCAGAGGGGGCCCGCAGAATCAGGGCAGTCGAGAATCTTTTTCCGACAAGCCCTTTCAGCATCCCTGAGGTGTTGCCCGACTGTCCACCTTCAGAGGCAGTCGGGGGAAGGTTGTCACTGTACCCAAAAGCCTGGCTATCCCTAACTCAAGACAAGTGGGTACAGTCTATCATTTCCGAAGGCTACAGAATTCCATTTCTTTTCCTTCCGAAGCTGTCCAACAAGTCCCTTCCAGACGTTCCACCCAGTCAAAGGGAACAAGCGGCATTAGAAATTTCATAGCTGCTCACAAAAAGAGCCATTCAACCAGTGCCAGCAGACCAGGTAGGATCCGGAACCTACTCCAAATTCTTTTTGGTTCCAAAGAAAACAGGGGATTGGAGACCCATTTTGGATCTCAGCAACTTGAACAAGTTTGTCAAGAAAACAAAGTTCCGGATGGTCACGCTGCAGTCCATTCTTCCTCTCTTGGAACGGGACAGCTGGAGGTGCTCTATAGATCTCCAGGATGCATACTATCACATCAAAATAAATAGACGCTCCAGGAGATTTCTCCGCTTCAGGCTGGGAACCAGTTGTTTTCAATTCAGAGCCCTGCCCTTTGGTCTCACTACAGCCCCCCGAGTGTTCACCAAATGCATGGCAGTGGTAGCTTCTCATCCGAGACGTCAAGGATTCCAGGTGTTTCCTTATTTAGACGACTGGCTCCTTACAGCCCCCACCAGGCATCTTACTCCTCGCCAGAGACTACACTTTTCGCACATATCAGGCACTAGGCATTTCAATAAACTACGAAAAGTCTGTTTTGTCGCCTTGTCGTGTTATTACTTTCATAGGCGCAAATCTAGACACAGTCAAGATGTCAGCCAGTCTCACAGAGCAGAGGATAGCGCAAATCTAGACACAGTCAAGATGTCAGCCAGTCTCAGAGCAGAGGATAGCAGACATTCACAAACAGGTCTTTCTTCTTTTACAGAACAACAAAGTCAAGGCCAGACAGGTCCTGAAAGTCTTGGGAATTATGGCTGCGGCCACCCCTCTCCTACCATTAGCCCGCTTCCACATGAGGATTTTACAATGGATGCTCTTCACACAATGGTCATATCAAAGCCTTCCAATGTCCCATCCTATTCGGATAACTCAATTGTGCAAGAGTCATGTCTCTTGGTGGATCTCATCCCCTCGACTCCTCCTAGGGAGACCCTTTGTCCCTCCTCCTCCGGTTGCTACAGTGACAACGGATGCCTCCCTGATCGGGTGGGTGGGGGGGCATTTCCAGGGCAGGACAGTCCAGGGCATGTGGCAACCGTTCGAGTGCCACTTGCACATAAACGTTCTAGAGATGAGAGCAGTGCTTCTAGCGTTGCAAGCCCTACAAGACTCTCTTCCCATAGGGACTATAGCAATCCAAACAGACAACATGTCTGTGGTGTGGTATATCAACAAACAAGGCGGAACCAGGTCTTACCCCCTATGTCGAGAGGCACTCAGACTGTGGCAATGGGCGATCTCCTCTCTGCGATTTCTGTTAGCAACGCACATTCCCGGGAAATCCAATGTGATTGCGGACAAATTGAGCAGAGCTATTCTCATGCCTCACGAGTGGTGTCTGAACAACTCAGTGTTGGAGAAAGTTTTTCGAACGTGGGGCAGGCCTTGCTGCGACCTTTTTGCTACTCGTCAAAACAGCAAGTGTGACTATTTTTTCACCCTCTTTCCCCAACCAGGCCATCCCAGCAGAGACGCTCTAGTACACGTTTGGCCCCGGGGACTTCTCTATGCCTCCCCCCCCCCCCCTTCCCAATGATATCCCAACTGATACAGAAAGCCATCGCTCAGGAAGCTTCTATGATCCTCATTGCCCCTTACTGGCCTCGTCAAATTTGTTTCCCCTTTCTTCACCGTTATCTGTTGTAACAACCTTGGCATCTGGACCCAGTTCCAGACCTTTTGACCCATCAGTCGGGTCAGTTGCACCACTCCCTTCCCTCTCTGAACCTCACAGCTTGGTTCCTCCAATTCTGACCTTAGCCAGGCTTCCTTTGATATCTCACTCAGTGAGAGATATCTTGATTGCCTCTCATAAATCTTCCACT